>NW_028245459.1:0-52237 GCF_964263255.1 Lissotriton vulgaris
TCCACTTTGGGCCAGGAGGCAACAACGTCCTCTGGTTTCATATCTATAACTCCATAGAATAGTGATATGCTTAAGAGGTTCAGCTAAGTTCCAGTGCATGATAATGAGCTGTCGCGTGTCCAAAAGGGAAGGCATATGACACTACCCAAAACATTTTGCACCCCACCTTACATGATCTACAGTGTTCAAACAACAACATATGACCTCACCAATTCGGCATGTCAATCCCTGAGGCATGTCCTCAGCCCGTGAAAGCACCTTCAACAGTGGACATGTGTAGTCCACATTACTCCACACTCACACATCAATGCTAGTGAGGAACAGTTTGTTAGACACAACTGTAAGTAGACATGCCAACATATACATAGCAACAACATCAGGACTTGGCTAATAAGATAGACCATTGTCTCTATGTATGCCTAACACACCCTCCCATTTCTACACACTCCTGCCTGTGTGTACACATTGCCTGCATTCCCAGCATGATTGTACATTTATATTTACACATTGTCAAACACATAAAAAGGTGGGGGACACACAGCCTTAACCTATATACTTCCTTACATCAGATGATGTCATAAAACAAACTTACACATGTCATCTCGAAGGCATAACTACAGTTGGGACCACTGTTTGTATCAACTTGAGGAAGAAAAGAGTTGTGGAATGAAGAGACAATGGGGCTCGTATTGAAGCTCGGACATGGTCAAAATTTGATATGACCTAATGTGGTCCGACACAGGACAGCCAATGGAAAGTCTGGATTTGCTTGAAAGAATGTAAAATGTAGAAAGTTTAGCTAGTGAGAAAGGTATAAAACCTGACCTAATGAGTAGGGAAATATTCTGTTTCCAGAAGGCATGACGTGCTGTTGGACTTTTGGGGCACGTAAGGACAGCAGACTTTAAATGATTTTTCCTTTCTAGGTAAAGTGAGGGCAGACAGGGAAATAGATTTAGGAATGGAAAACTATTATTCTGCTAATACTTCATGTTTCTGAACTGCTTTAATAAAGTCAGTTGCTTAATTCATTTCCTTATTAAAAATGCTGCTTTCTGATTTGCTTATAAAATATAGATTTTAAAACTTAAAATGCTTTTTCTTAATGAAAAATAAAATTAATAAATTAGATTTGAAATGACAAGCTGGTCTTGTTTATTTATGGTCTAGTTTCCATCAGTTGATCCAATCGCCTTAGTGGTGAGTTTAATAACTGACAAATGTTTTGAAATCATGGTAAGAAGAATTAAACTGCAGTTGTATAAAATAATGCAAATAATTTGAGAATAGTTTAAAACTCACCACCTGATTCAGTTGCTCAGAAATTGTCTCATTGGTATTAGGTGCCATTATATTTATTTTATGATTAATGGTGAGTATTTAGGTGATAGGTAGCGTTTATGAGACAGTTTTTCAATAGGAGCGCTGGATCAATTACTTGGTAGCAGAGGATGGTTTCTATGGTAACTAGCATGTTACATGGTAACACATAGGATTCATGTTCTAAAACATATTAAGTTTGTTCAGTTGGTATATGTAGTCGAAAGGTTTTTTCCAGCAGTGTGAAAATTCCTGGTTTGTACCGGTACAGAGAAGTGTGACAGGTGAAGTTACACAGTGCATTTGTTCTGTTTCAAAATAGTGGTATTGCCGTATATCACTAGTGTTGTGGACGTACAGCACAAGTTTAGGTATTTTAGGTGTGAAAGGTAAAATGTTATAGTGAGGATTGTCTATGAAATCATAGCTTTTGAGTATAGGGACTTGGGTCCTGTTTTAAAACTTACTGTGAAAAGAGTAGTAGAATTTATCTAAACTTGGGTGAAGGGTAAGGAAGCGTTGTCTATCTTATTGGCGAATGAGGTTTTCTATTGGTGGGTTAACCCTTTCGATGCTGATGACAAGCTCAGCTCGTCATCACCCATGGGTGTCGTGTGCTGATGACGAGCTGAGCTCGTCATGGTGCCACTAAAATGGCATTTTCCAGCACAGGGGGGGGGGAAACGCCCAGCAGCCATGTGGTTAAAGTCCTACTAAAAGATTACATATGCATGGTTAGGATTTTTCCGTATGAATGTGCGTAAATGAATTTGTAATGTACGATCGAGTCAAACTCTAAATTGTCTCTAAGGAGGTGTAAAACATCTTTGTATGTGCATTTAGAGGAAAACAAGTTCGTTATTATTTGATAGAAGGGTAGAGTAAGGTTACTTACTTTATCGAAAAATTTAAATATTCAGTGAAAATAGCGTCGTCTATTTCACGCAAAAGGAATACTTGAATGTTTGGAAAAACGATCACTTTATTTTAACGAAACAGACAAATGGTTTGTTATTTGTGAAGTTATTAACTGAATTTATTTGAAAGTTTTGTAAAGGAGGGGTTAGTTTAAGGACAGGACAGAGCAGCTGCAGCAGTACCATACGTCATAAGAGTCGCGCTGTGATTGGCTAACGTACGTCATAGTATTTGCTGTGATTGGTTCACGTGACTAAGGCAGGCTCGCGCTGATAGGCTCATCCTGAAAAACAGTAATTCTATTGGTTGAGAAAAATAGTGACGTTTCATAACCTGATTGGCTTGTTAGTGAATTTCGCGCACGGATTGGTTGGTGCAGCGAAACAACAGGAAGTTATTACGATCTTTTCCGAAGTAAGGGAATTTGTTTAAAAACATGGATTATTATTATATGAAGAAGGAAAAGAAACTTTCATGGTTTCAGAAATTGAAAAATAAAATTAAACCTGACAAGAAAATTTCAACTCGAGGTGGAAGATTAATTCATAAGTACAAAACACCTGCAGCTTATATGCTAGGTGAATATGGTTATCATACTTGTCTTTGGATGGAGAATTGGATGAAATATACTGAACATGATGGTGTATTAGCTTGGCCAGAAGATGGATCATTTAACATAGCAGTTTTGAAAAATCTAAGAGAAAGAATGATGAATCTTGTACCAAAACCTAGACCTACTCAATTTGAAGCTTTAGTTGAATGGGAAGATGAATTGTTTGAATTAGATCGAGAGAGTAAAGGAATATCAAGAGGAACATTAGGTCTTGATAGAGAAACACATCAGGATAGAATGCGTCGATGGAGAAGTGCAGACATGTGTTTATGGCTTGTACCCAGTGAGATTAATTGAAGAGGTAACTGGACAAAAGTGTACCCAAATTAATGGTACAATTGGAACTGGCAGATTGAAGGCATATCAGGATGATGAATTATTATTTATTTGCAAAAGCATTACATGGAAAACAAAAAACAGATATGATCAGTTAGAAGATATGGCTTTAGAATTAGAAGTTGATGTAAGTAAGCAAAAAAATTTGCAGAACAATTATAGAGTGGATTGCTCTGAAAAAGACATTGAAAACATAAACACTGCAGGAAGAATTATCCATGTAAAAGATTTAATTGTGATAATTTGAGAAAATGGGATGAATTATGTAAATGGAGAGCAAAATGGACCAAGAAAAGAGATGAAGACAGAATAAGTTTAAATGTTACGGTCAGAGAAAAGGAAAAAGTAGCAAATGAATTTCCAATGAGAGAAATAGCAGGAGGAGGATAAGTACATGTTCCATGGACAAGGCAGGACATTTTAATGTTTACAAATGATTTTCCTCGATTAAGAGAAAAACCTGTAGAATGGTATCGACAGGTGGACAGATTTGTGAAAGTTTCAAAAGTCTTGTGGGTTGATCTTGATGGTTTCTATGACATAGTTGTCCCATCAGATCTTTGGACAGAATGTAAAACTTCTATAGATTGGCCCAGAGAAGAATACCCTCGAGATAAAGTAACAGGTGGTCCTTCACCAGATGTAACGAGGATGTACGAACAGGTAATTGTATTTCTGAAAAATAAGATTCCCCCAAAAGAGAGAGATTGGGTTAAAATAGATCAGGGGTCTCCAACCTTTTGTGTAGTGAGAGCTACTTCTGGTCCGTGAAAATTGTCGTGAGCTACTAAGCCCCAAGCAACTCGCGCATTTGTCCGAGAGACCTCCTCACGCCAAATCTAGTAGCTAAAAAGGGGGCAACATTTGCAAATTAGGTTTAAAACTGTAATGCAAAGACATTTCAAATAGTAGGAAGTGTTTTTCAAGTTATGAAGACTAGTCTATATGTGCTTGCTTAACGCAATGTTTGGCAATATCAGAAAAATTTACAATAAAAACCAGCCCACCAGCCAATAAAATCAGCCCACAAATAGCCAAAAAAACCCACAGTGAAGCATTTTCACAGCCCACCAGCCAAAAAGATCGGCCCACAAACAGCTAGTAGTGAGAAAGTAAAATACTATAAAACACAACACAAAATTTATTTTACTTTAGAAATAAATTGCGTATTCGTAGAGTAGACAGTTTTTGAGGCCGACCTTGCTTTGATGGCATGTGTGTACTGTATTGTAACTCCATCGCACTCGATGCCAGACTAATTTACTTTACATCCCATTTCCAAGATTTATTGCATGGGACACACTACCCGTTGACAAATGTAAACAATCACTCATTAAAGTTAAACCATTTGATAGCACTGCACAGTAAAAGACTTGGAAACATTGTAGGCATAGTTTTTCATCTACTTTGCCTCAAAAATCACTTTTAATCAGCTATAACAAAAAAGGAAACTGTCCACATCACAAACCTAAAACAATTGTTAATTCAGAAATGTATGCATAGGCACGGTTGGCAAGAGGCCATATTCTGTGTGATATTTCCATTCCGTATTTCAGCCAACAGAACCTGAGGTGTACTTTTACTATTTTAAGTACTAACTAGCATGAAAACCACAGCATGGTAAACAAGGAGACTGACCAATTGGCAGCGCCGTTTGTGTGTTTATACGCGAGTTGTGTGTAACTGTACTGATTGAGCCCTTGCCTGCCCTCTGCTCATGTCCGATGATCTGCTGTTGCTAGTGTTCCTGCCTTCACTTGGCTGGATGACAGCACTGGGCTGCAGTTTCATTGTGATGGCGTCCTTTACCTGCGGGGGTGTTTCTTTTCTCTGTGTTCTGGCCCCTCATGATAGCACTTTGCAAAATGAATGGTGGTGGCGGATAGTGGCTGTGTGCGCAGGATACTATCACTTCAGAAGCAAAATCTATTGGTGTTGCATTTTTCTCCCTTTTCAAAATGGACTAGGCGAGTTTAACTGAATGTTACTTTGTTGTCTCTGAGCAGGAATTTGTTCATCACTTTGATTTTGCCCCTACCTAGTGCACGTACAGCAGGCCTCTTTCAGCTGCAAGAACAACTTTTCGTCTGTCCCCGGTCACCCCGGGGCCTCTGCCTCCCATCACAGGTCACTGACTGTAGACCTGCCTCCTTAGAGGCCTGGGAGATCGCACTAATGATGGAAAGCGTTTATTGGTGCCGCGCTGTGATTGCAGCATCTGGAGTGGAATACGAGGGCGTGGGAGCTCGAGAGGCATTTTCCCGCGTGTGGTACAGGAGCACTGCAAGAGATTAACTACAAAACCAGGGCACGACTGAAGTGGCCGGAAGTATGCCACAGCTGAATAAAGTCATTTATCTAGTGTTGAATGGAAAGTTTTCTCTTACCGGCATAAGTGTTTTGGGTCCAGGCCCCCGGGGTTTGCTCTCACGGCTTGCCGTGAGCTCTAATGAAAGATAAGGTGGCAGGCTGTACTGCTGTAATCTGCAGATGGCGCGGGTCCCGGCAGTTTTATACTACTTGCGTGACTTGGAAACCAGCTGGTCTGCCCTGCCATGCCTGCTTCTGCTCCACACTAGCACCTTTCGCGCTCGTGATTCATACATTGAACAGCGCGGTGCTAGTGAGGAAAAGGCAGGGGGCCACATAGTCGAGACGCTGATCTCCACGTAGAAGAGGAACGTCATCCTTTTCGGCCCAACCCACCCCAGCTAACTCAAAGCCAATCAGAGCTGCTGGTTTGGGTGAGGGCGGGCAACGCAGCCTGAAAAAAAGCCTAAAAAGCCCAAACAACACCAAAGGGCTACTAAATTGAGCAGCAAGTGTCACGAGCTACTCATAGGGTCTCGGCGAGCTACCGGTAGCTCGCGATCGACGGGTTGGAGACCCCTGAAATAGATAAAACAATCCAAGAGCCAAAATAATCAGTACATTCATTTTATGAAAGATTACTGCTGGTATTTCAACAATACATTGGTTATGAACATCTGAGTGAAAAAGATATGAGCCATTTTATATATAGATTTGTCTATGGCTTGAAACCTGAAATTAGTGAAATGGTAAGAACTGGAATAGTTGGTTGGCAATCAAACACAGTAGATGAAATTTTGAGAAAAGCAAAATACTGTAGTGATGAAATAGATGCTAAACAAGAGAAATTAAAAGAGAAAGCAATGTGGTCACAGGTAAAAGTGGCTGAACAACAAATAGCAAGTTTTGGAAATAAATAATGTTGATCAGAATCAAAAGAAATTTAAAGGTAATTATAATAGACCAAAATTGATGGGAAATATTGAAGAGTTAAAACAGAAACTCCCATGTTTTAATTGCGGCGAAATTGGACACTGGAAGCGCGAATGTAAGAATCGGCCCAGAAATTTTGTTATAAATCAATCATTAAATCCACAGATGCAGAATGAGCTAAATCAGTAGCAACAGATACAGCGACAGGTAGTGATTCAGCAAAGTTAGTTACCACAACAGTTACCACAACCACCACTTCCAAACTGTGTAAATGTGCAGAGATACAGTGCAGAAACAGGATTCAGCGGAGGTGAACAGGTAAACAGATTGCCAAGAGTGAATGTGTTGAATGTGTCGCAACAATTTTGGTTGAAAGAAGATGGAGGAAGTGAATCTGAAGATTACTTCTGACGGTGTCCGAGAGAGGAGGAAGAGTGTGTGCTTGGAGCCACTCTTGAGGTAGATCAATCTGGTCCATTTGTAAATGGTAAAGCAAATGATGTAGAAATTACTTTTGTAGTGGATACAGGTGCTACCCGTTCTACTGTTAGATCAGTGGAAATAGAAAACCGTCCTCTCTCTGGAGATAAAATCCAAGTAGTAGGTGTAGCTAATCAGCAAATTAAAACAGATTTAACTGAACCAGTTGAAGTTGAAATTGGTAAATTTAAAGACAAGCATAGATTTGTAGTTTGTGACAGCAGTCCTGTGAATCTATTAAGTAGGGATATTCTTTGTAAAATGAACTGTGCAATTTATTGCTCACCGGATGGTATTGAGCTTCAAACCCCAGATGAAGAAGATGGGCTTTACAGATTAACAATGGCAATGGCTAAGGCAGAGGAAACGAGATTATTTCCTGTGTTTGACAAGAACAATTTGCCGGAAGAACTAAAAGAAACAGTAAATGTAAAAATTTGGGATTTTACAGGAGATGAAATGGGTTTGATGAAAAATGTGGACCCAGTAAAAATATCAATAAAACAAGGAGTGGATTATCCAAACATTCCTCAGTATAAAATGAAAGCAGAAGTGATTGAAGGAGCAATTCCTGTAATAGATAAATTCATTAAACAGGGTGTTCTGAAAGAAATTGAGAGTAGCCCATGTAATTCACCGATTATGGGAATCAAAAAGCCAAATGGAACTTTCAGAATTGTTCAGGACCTGAGAAAAGTTAACAAAATTGTTGTCCAGTTGTGCCAAACCCAGCGGTAATTTTATATCAGATTGCGCACGATGGAGAATGGTACACAGTATTGATTTGTGTAATGCACTCTTTACTGTTCCATTGCATCCAGAAAGCCAACAAATGTTTGCGTTCCGATTCAAAGAACGTACCTTAGCATGGTGTAGAATCCCTCAAGGGTATACCGAAAGTCCATCTATTTTTAATCCGTTGTTAAAGAAATCCTTGGAAAATCTAGATTTACCTGGAAAATCTACGTTAGTGCAATACATTGATGATCTCCTTGTAGCAGCAAAAACAATAGATAATTGTGTAACAGATACCATTACTCTTTTAAATCATCTGGCAGATGAGGGACATAAACTATCTCCTGCGAAATTACAGTTTAGCAAACAAGATGTGAAATATCTTGGTCACAGAATTGCAAAAGGAGTCCGACCAGTGACAATTGAAAGAATAAAAATGATTCAAGCAATGCAACCTCCAACAACACAGAGACAGGTTAGAATGTTTCTAGGAATGGTAGGTTATTGTCGTCAATGGATTAGTGTTTTTTCAGTAATTGCAAAACCACTGCAGATTTTGACAAAAGCAGGCATAAAAGATCCAATTCGATTAACAGAAACTGAATTGGAAGCTTTTGAGCAGTTAAAGAAAAGTCTGTGTGAAGCTCCAGCATTGGGAATGCCTGATTATGAAAAAGAATTTGAGCTATATTGCAGTGAAAGAGAAGGATGTGCATTGTCAGTTCTAATTCAAAGACATGGAAGACTGAGAAAGCCAATAGCATATTTCTCAGCTGTTCTTGACCCTGTTGCAAAAGCATTACCAGGTTGTTTAAAAGCAGTAGCTGCAACCAGTGTAAGTTTGGAGCAAAGTGAAGAAATAATAATGTGATTTCCTGTAAAAGTATATGTACCACGCTCCGTTGAAATTCTCCTCACCAGAAGCAAAACACAGCATTTGACAAATAATAGACTGACAAAATATTAAAAGGTTACTCTTGGCTCAGATAATGTTTCAATTGCAAGATCTGTGAATTTAAATCCTTCAACATTATTGCCTGACACTACAGAAGCAAAAATCAAAGATGATGATCATGAATGCCTGGATGTATTAGAATATTGCACCAAACCGAGGCAGGACATAAAAGATGTCCCACTGCCTGAATCAGATTGTTTTATTTGTTGATGGTTCATTCTTAAGAACAGATGAAGGTGTTCTGAGTGCAGCATATTCAGTCTGCACAGTTGCAGAAGTAATTGAAGCTTCCTGTCTCAAAGGAATTCGTTCAGCTCAAGTAGCAGAATTGATTGCTTTGATTCGTGCATGTGAAATGGGAAAAGAGCTGAAAATCACCATAGTGACTGATAGTCAATATGGTTATGGTGTAGTCCATGAATGTGGCCAGCTGTGGTCTCAAAGAGGTTATTTAACTTCTGCGGGATCACCAATAAGAAATGCACAATTGATAAAAAGATTAATTGATGGAATTCAGTTACCAGAGAAAATTGCTGTGGTAAAATGTACAGCTCCCAAAAGAGGAGAGGATTACATACCAAAAGGAAATTCATATGCTGACTCAAAAGCAAAATTTTGTGCAAAACATAATGTGTCCATGAATCGCGAAAAAGAAGATGAACATGTTTTGAACTCACTTATGCTAACCTCTGTAGTTGAGACATGGCAAGAAGTAAAAACAATTGCAAGATGAGAAAAAAGACACATGGTTAAGAGCAGGATGTAGACAAAGGGAAGAAGATGAGGTTTGGGTTTACAAAGATGACAGACCAGTAATGCCAGATAGTATGATTTCTGACATGGCACGCATGTACCATGGTCCAGGTCATATTGGAAGGGATTCAATTTATTTAGCATTTATTTATTTAGCATACTTGTAGAGCGCATACCTGTCACCCAGAGGGCATCCTGGCGCTTTGATCAGAAAACCCCCCCACTAAACAGCGCAGACGCACAACCATTTACTTGGGAAATAAATGGGTCTTTAAAGCCTTCCGGAATGGGAGATAGTCCTGGTGGCTCCTAAGAGTGAGTGGGAGAGAATTCCATAATTTGGCTGCCGCCACACTGAATGAGCGGCCACCCATCCTCACTCTTTGAAACCTGGGCACCACCAAAAGGTGAGCCGATGACGACCGCAAAAGACGTGGGGCAGAATACCATGCAAACATGTTTTGTAGTGGGATAGGGCCTAGGCGGTGTACCGCTCTAAACACCAAACAGGCCGCTTTAAATTGGACCCGTAGATCTACCGGAAGCCAGTGTAGATCGCGGAGCGCAAGAGTGGAAGAGCTGGATCTGGGTCGTGAAAGGGCCAGTTTAGCAGCCATATTCTGCACCCTCTGCAGCTTCCCTATCAAGTTTTTTGGGGCCCCCAGGAGAAGACCATTACAGTAATCCAGCCGGCTTAAAATAGTCCCACGGACTATTTCCGGCCTGGCCTGGGGGGGGAGCAAAGGCAGAACTCTGCGTAGCATACGGAGCAGCATCATACATGTTCCCGTGGTTTTATTGACATGTAGGTCTAATTGTAGGTTAGGGCCAAACATGACCCCTAAATTACGAGCTGACTCCGATGCCACCACTGGTTCAGAAAAGGTGCTAGGCCAGAAATCAGTGGGTAGAGGCCGCGGGATCCGATCAGTGGAACAGTGGAGCACCTCTGTCTTCGCGCTATTAAATTGCAGAGAGTTTGCTCGAAGCCAGTCCGCCGTAGCAGCCATACAACGATGGAAGGTGCTCAGCGAAATCGCATTGTTCCCTTCTAAGGAAAACACCAGCTGAGTGTCGTCGGCATAATTAAATGCCGAGACCCCAAAAGATTTTATTAGCTGGATAAGTGGACGAAGGTACAGATTGAACAATATCGGGCTGATGGCCGAGCCCTGTGGCACCCCCTGTCCAATTTTCCTTGGCTCCGAGCTGAAAGGTGGAAGTGACACCAGCTGTTGCCTGCCCTCAAGATATGAAATCAGCCAGTCTCTGGCTCCCTCGCAGATCCCGCACTCTTCCAGCCTCCGAACCAGGGTCCGATGGCAGACCGTGTCGAACGCGGCCGACATGTCGAGCAGCACCAAAAAGGCTGCCCGACCACTGTCGACACGCGAACGCAGGTTGTCCAGCACGGTCACAAGTGCGGTCTCCGTCCCATGACCAGGTCGGAAGCCAAACTGGTCCTCATCGAACCACCCAATTTGTTCCAGGTAGCCGGAAAGAGAGCGAGTTACCCACTTCTCTAAGATCTTAATGGGAAAGGGAAGTAAGGAGATCGGCCTATAATTAGAGAGGCCGGCTGGATCCAAGGTTGGCTTTTTTAGCAGAGGCGACACCACTGCAAGCTTCCAGCAATCTGGGACAGATGCCGATTTCAAAGATTGCAGACAGATTGAAAACAAAGGCGGGAACAATTCTTCATGAAAAGTTTTCCAAAATTTGGGGGGCAGTGGGTCAAGCGGGGAACCAGATGACACCATGAAGGCCGTTTTACAAAATTCTTCAAAAGACGGAAGGGGGAAAGAGTTCAACCGTGGTGGACTGGGTGAGGTTCCTAAGTACCCCGACCCAGATGCCAAGACGGCATCTTAGGTTGTTCAGGCAGGTATGGTACAATCCAAAATTTAGAATAATTGCAGAATCCCTTTGTCAGATGTCTAATCTGCCAACAGATTAATCCAAACAGAAAAACTGTTGTAAGCATGGGAACCATAGGACGGGAGGGTGGTCCTTTTACCAGAATACAACTTGACTTCATTGACATGCCACCTCACAACAAACTCAGATATGTTTTGGTGATAATCTGTTTGTTTTCAAGATGGGTAGAAGCATTCCCAACTCCCCGCAATGATTCAATCACTGTGGCAAAATTGCTTTTGAGAGAGATCATACCAAGGTATGGTTTCCCGGTGACGATCGAAACAGATCGCGGCACACATTTTTAAAATAGATTGTTAAAATTGATTTGTGAAGCTCTGGATATAAAGCAAAAATTACATTGTGCTTACAGACCAAAAGCATCAGGTGTAGTTGAACAAGTGATTAGTACAATAAAAAATAGGATTGCAAAAATGTGTTTAGCAACAAATCTGAAATGGACAGATGCACTTCCACTTGTTTTAATGTCTCTGAGAATTATTCCAGATAGAAAAACAGGATTGAGCCCTCATGAAATTTTAATGGGCAGAATCATGAGGCAAGCATTTGTTCCAGTTGATAAACTGTTGAGCATTAACGATAGCATCATTATGGATTACTGCAAAAATCTATCTGATGTGGTGACTTCTGTGTTCCATCAGGTGGGAACTGATGTAATTACAAAAGAGAGAGAACAAGCTCCTGATCTGTTACCAGGAGACTGGGTAAGAACAAGAGTACATCGAAGAAGAAATTGCCTAGTACCAAGGTGGCAGAAGGCAAGACAGGTGATATTAGTGACAACAAATGCAGTAAAGTGTATGGGATTGAAGAGATGGATTCATGCTAGCCATACCATACGAGTACCAACACCTGAGAATCCCGACGAAGGTGATACAACAACTGATTCAGATTCAGAAGAAAAACCTGAAGAAAATCCAGATCCTGAAGATCGACAGGAAAGTCGACATCTGGAAGATTCAAATGCGAATGAAGCATTGAATGAGGAAATTGTAATACAAGATTCTGAAGAAGAAAATGATCTGCTAGACCAAGAAGCAGAAAAAGAAGCTGAACAAGAAGTGATTCTAAATCAAGATCAGGAAAGTATTGAAAAGCAGATTGAAATCTCTGGAAGAAGGAACGAAAATTCTGAAGCTGGTGGATTGGAAGTAATTGAAGAAGAAGAACCAACTTCAAGTACCAGCTATAAGGATGCTGTTCCTAACAGAGTGAAACTGCTGAGTAAAGAAGTATCTGAATCTAAAGAAAATCTGATACAGATGAAAGTGGAGATGAATCGAGAGAGAGAAAATCAAGAAAAAGAGCTTGGAGAGTGGAGCAAAATTTAGCAGAACCGAAAAAGAAATTATCAAGAAAAGGAGATAATTGGCCAAGTGCAAATGAAGGCCTAAAATTCAAATTAGTGAACAAAGCAAAGGAGCAAGTGAATGAGATTTCAAGTCAAAGAGAAAAAGTGTCAAATGAAGAAAAACAAGCAGGAAAGAAAATAGAAGTGATAAATAGTAGAGAAAAAAGAGTTATAAAGCCAAACCAGAAGTACAAATCACCTGAGTGGACCTGCATCATAATACCACCAATAGTAGAAGTAAATAATAGTCAAGAAAATGTTGATGATGCAAGTGATAATGATTGAATTTATTAATTTGGTGACACAAGGTTGAAGAAATTGTGTTAGGTGACACAAGGTCGAAGAAATTGTGTTAGCTGTAAAACACATTGATGTATGACGTAAGGTCGAATAAAAGCTGTTAGAAAGTTATGTTGTGAAAAAAAAACAGAGGGGAGTATGTTTAGTAAATTTTCAATTTTTCAATTTTTATTTTTAGAAAAGATGCCTTCTACTAATAATATTTTGAGATGCTCAATTCTTAAAAGATGTTGCAAGTTGTCTTCAATATGTGTTATACTGATAATTTTAGTTTGGTTAATTCTAGCTGTAATTTTTCCTTTTGGAATAAATAAAGAAGTGTATAAATCTAACATGACAAGTAAAGTTATGGTCAATTATGAAAAAACTGATAAAGCTGATAAAATTATTGTACATAACCAGAGATTCGTCAAGATAGATCTGCAGGAGATTTTTCTAGTAATACCTTTTCAAGACTTTTATCTTAATATGTTAAGGTGATGAAAGCAAAAGATTGTTATGTTTGCGTAAAGTTACTTACTTCTGTGTCTGAAGGGGTGACATATAATATGCTACCTCTTACTTATGGAATAACATGTAGTGTAATAGCTAGTCTGTTTTATAAAACTGGTCGCTTAGAATTCTATTATTCAGATTTTGATGAGATTTTTGCAAATTTAAAAGTTGAAAATAGCTTGAATAAAGTGAGACCTGCTAAACAGATGAGGGAATTTTTGTTAGTAACTAGTGAACTAACTTATGAATATGCTTTTAGAAATAATTTAACATGTAAATTGAGAACTGAAGAGAAGACGTTTTTAAATATGGTGGAAGAGAGAAGAGCAATTTATAAAAGAAATGAAATGCTGAAACCTACTAAGTCTAAATGTTGGCAAATAGAAGATGAAAAGCTTAATGGTAAAAATGAAAATGTTGCAATACACATAGATAAACCTGTTAGTGGAAAATTTTGTATAAGAAGAGATAATACTTTATATGAAAATTATTTTGTAGGTGCAAGTCAATGTGAAGACATTTATCGTATTATCGGGGGATGGGGATTTAAGGGAGGCAAGGATCCAATTTTTCCTGGGATTTATTTTGTTTGTGGGAATAAAGCTTACTACAATCTTCCTGACCACTAGTACGGGACATGTTATGTAGGTTTAGTTTTTCCAAAATGTTTTCATGTAGATAGAAATGCAAAAGGTTCATTTGAAATTGGTAGTCACCTGAGTAGATTTAGAAGGGAAAGCTTTACAGAAATAATGGGAGACATATTTGGTGCGTTAATTCCTATGGTAGGAATAACCCTGAATGCAAACAAAATTAGAAAAATGTCCACAATTGTTGACAGATTGTCAACAGATACTGCAAGTGTATTTCAATTAGTTAACACAGAACTTGTTGCCATGAGAACTATGGTTATGCAGAATCGTCTTGCCCTAGACATTTTGCTGGCAAAAGAGGGAGGAGTCTGTAGAATTTTGCATGTTCAACATTGTTGCACTTACATACCTGACAAAAGCCAGAATACAGAAATGTATATAAAAACATAACAGAATTACATACTGAAATTGAGCCCTTAGAGGATGAGAGTTTTTCCGAACGTTTAAGTAAAAGATTTGCAGCAATTAAAAACTGGTTCCAAGAGATTGGTAGTTCAATTATAGGTGAAATAGTTTTTCCTTTAGTAATTATAGTTATAGTGATACTTTTGTTAAAAATTAGTTGCATGATACACAAGAGAAGAAAACATGTTATTGAAAAGAAAAGAATTTATAAACTTAGAAAGGAGAAAGAAAAAGAAATAGAATTAGAAGAGTTTCAGAGAATTCAATATGAAAAATGCAGAAAGCAAAATGAATCCAAAGTTTAGAAATACTAATATTAAGAAAGTCCAAAACCTGTTCAAGGGTTGAAAAATTATAAAATCTTGTGTATTATTTGGTGATTTGGAAATAACCAGATGAGGGAGTTGATGGAGCAAGGTGAAGAACAAAATTTTGTTCAAACTTTTGAAATTAATTTCCTATAACAAATAATAAGATTAATGAGCTTGTGGTGATATTACTAATCAACTTAGTTTAAAAAATACATTCATTACAAGTGGGATTAACAAATGTGCTATATGTTGCAAACACAAGAAGAAAAATAATAAACTAACTTTGTCTATTGTCTTTGTCAGTATTAAATGAGCCAGTTAAATTAATGGCATGTGCCTATTTTATGTGCTTATGTTATGTTTTCTGTGATGAAAAGCTCATGGAGTTCGAAATGGAAAAGTAAATATAAATGCTGCCTTTCTGTGCTTTCGCTAGGTAACATAATTAACAGGGATAATTAGTAAAGGGGGTGGGTAACAGAATGGGTCTCAATTCTTTAATTAATTGATGTCTTGTGTTTGTTTAATAATAGTTTCCGAACTGAGGCCTAAAGTTGGCTCAGAAAATATGGCTGACAGAGCTGCAGACGAAAAGCTTGTCCAGAGCGATTTCTTGCACATGCACAGCAGTGAAGATTTCCACTGCGTTGATAATAACGAACTGAAAAAGCAATTATTTTGTCGTGCTTGAACGAGCTCATGGGATGTGTCCAAGGACAAGGATATGATTTGTCTGCCAAGGTTAGGAAGTTGACGTTCAAATTTTGAAGAAAAAAGTATCAACTTGAGGAAGCAAAGAATTGTGGAATGAAGAGACAATGGGGCTCATATTGAAGCCCGGACATGGTCAAAATTTGATATGACCTAATGTGGTCCGACACAGGACAGCCAATGGAAAGTCTGGATTTGCTTGAAAGAATGTAAAATGTAGAAAGTTTAGCTAGTGAGAAAGGTATAAAACCTGACATAATGAGCAGGGAAATATTCCTGTTTCCAGAAGGCATGACGTGCTGTTGGACTTTTGGCGCACGCAAGGACAGCAGACTTTAAAGGATTTTTCCTTTCTAGGTAAAGTGAGGGCAGACAGGGAAATAGATTTAGGAATGGAAAACTATTATTCTGCTAATACTTCATGTTTCTGAACTGCTTTAATAATGTCAGTTGCTTATTTCATTTCCTTATTAAAAATGCTGCTTTCTGATTTGCTTATAAAACAAAGATTTTAAAACGTAAAATGCTTTTTCTTTATGAAAAATAAAATTAATAAATTAGATTTGAAATGACAAGCTGGTCTTGTTTATTTATGGTCTAGTTTCCATCAGTTGATCCAATCGCCTTAGTGGTGAGTTTAATAAATAACAAATGTTTTGAAATCACGGTAAGAAGAATTAAACTGCAGTTGTATATAATAATGCAAATAATTTGTTAATAGTTTAAAACTCACCACCTGATTCAGTTGCTCAGAAATTGTCTCATTGGTTTTATGGGCCATTATATGTATTTCATGATTAATGGTGAGTAGTGAGGTGATAGGTAGCGTTTGAGACAGTTTTTCAATAGGAGCGCTGGATCACTACACTAGGAACCACACTGATAAAACCTATTATGTCGATGGGGCAACTGCTGCTTCTTGCAGAAGGAAAAATGTTAATGCGCAATCGCAGACTCTGCACTTAACTCACCTCCTTCAAGCTGCTGTTGGGCCCTCAACTGCCCATAAAGCTCAGGGGAGGCCACCCTTCAGGACACTTGCCATTAGGGGAGTCGAGTTCGGCGCACGCCCTTATGACCTGGGGAGCACTTCCCCAGCTGGACTTCCTCGATGGTCATCGTTCAGCATCTACGGTCGACCCACCTCTTCCTGCAGTGGATGCTGCGCCGGTTATAGACTCCAATGGACCGCACTTTCATGGTGATGGCTTTCCACAATGCCTGCTTCTTATGGACATTGACCTGTATTGATGCAAGAGAGGAAGCTAAAGTTTGTAAATGGGTCCATGTAGAGCTCTCATACATTTATTAGACATCTAGCACAAGCAAATAATACATTTCAATACACTACATTTGCACTCCTCATATACTTAGCACCACTTATAGGGCTATACACAATTTAGTAGTCATCAGTGGACTCTCCTCTATCCTGATAGAGTACTCTACTGACTAACAGACCACAAACACCATGTAGGGAATGGCCATCACAAATGTAGTCTGCTGAGAGCAACAGTGGCACACACCACAGTAATCTGACCTTCTGAAGGGTAAACCACTTGGGTATACTTCTTTTGGTACAATTCCTGTATCTACCAGGCCCGTTAATAACATGCATACACTACATGAAGCCTGACACCAGGGTACATAGTGACACCTACCACAAAGGTCACAATGACAGGGCTCGCTTATATCACACTGACAGAAACCACTCTGTTATGCTCTGGCCATGTGGACTACAGAAAGGGATAACATACATTGTGCTACTGATTTTGAGTGGTTACTACTGCCATCACAGGACATACATTGTTGCACATGGGTACTGACACATGGATGACATCAACAATCTTTAGTATACCCAGTTGTATTTGTTGCATGTAACCAAGCATCAGAACCACAAATGTCCATTGTTTAACACATAAGTAACTTTCAGGACATGCACATTTTCACATGAGCATTAGGCCTCAACAATGCAAGTTATATGGAGAGTAACAGCACACCGGTGGCACTAGATGCCAGGATCTATTGATATCACTCGTCCACAGTGTGGGCCAAACGAAAGAAGTCTCAGATTAGGGGCTGATCTCAGACAACATACAGAAAGTACTAATTGCATTGTATAAAGATGGACATCAGACGTAGAAGTGATTTGGGTATAGTTTATTTTAATTCATAAACCACAGACCCACAGGAACAGCTAGGCAAACATCCCAACTCCTCCAGATCCAACCGTCTTCTCTCCAATAAACAAACCCCAATCATTCTAAGTTACATCATGTGATTCTAAATATGACACAACCATATTCTACAAATGATCTAACAATATACAGATAAGCATTACAGATAAACATAGACATATAATCATCAAATTTCTTAGGAATCCTAGAAATCCTTTTATGGGAAGAAGAATCAACTTGAGAAGAAGTCTCAGTTGACTCCAGCATGTTAGAGGCAGGAACAAACGACATTCCTGGACAATCAGGTGAAGCAACATTTTCAGAAGAAACAGCATTATCAGAACTAACATCATGAGCAGATCCATCAGTAAACACATCTGCAGCACGAAGCATCTTACCTTGCACAAGATCATTCCACACACAACCACCATCCTCATCTTCAGCAAAGAAACATTCCTGCCCAGGTTTAAGAAGAATAACTGAACCTTTGCTCCACCAACCCTTCTGAGCTAAAAAAACAGTAGAATCTGTAACTTTTTCAACCTGAAAAGGATTGGAAAACTTAGAAGAACCCTTGCTAGACAAAGCAGGTTTCAAAACACGAACCCAATCACCAACCTTGATGATCTTATCTTTGGACCTAAGGGAAGCATCATGATAAATGTTGCCAGCAATGCGAGACTCATAAATGTTCTGTTTGACTTCACCAATAATACTTTGCATGTTGACATCACGCCTAACACTCTTAACAAAGTTAGGTCTTAGAACAGACTTAGCATGTCTACCTCTCATAAGTAAATAAGGAGAAAAACCAGTAGAAGAATTAGGAGTAAAGTGGTAACTCCACATTTTGTCTTTCAAAAATGATAAAACATCCAATTTGCTCTCTAAAGCAGCCTGAATACCCTCCTTAATAAACCTATTGGCCCTCTCAACCTGACCATTGGCCCTGGGACAATATAAAGGAGTGGTCTCAGACTCAACGCCAAATTTTTCCAAAAAACACTTCATTTTCCTGGAAACAAATTGCACCCCATTATCGGATAAAATAAGATTGGGGGCACCTTCCAAACTGAAAACAAAATCCAAAAAGTCAATGACAGCATCGGTGTTGGTATGTTCCACAAAAGTGTAATAAATCCTCTTTGAAAAAATATCTATCACCACAATAGAAAATCTCTTTTCCCTACCCAAACATTCAAAGGGACCAGAAAAGTCAATAGAAATTCTATCCCAAGGACCAACAGCACCTTCTCTAAGAGATAAAGGTTGAGTTGAAACCTTCCAATGCTTATCAGCCCTAACACAAACAGAGCAATTATCAATTACCTTCTCAATACCAGCATCCATGCCAGGCCACCAATAAAAGTTCTTGAGAATCCTTTTGGTACTAGAAATACCAGGATGACCAGCATGAGCAAGCTTGATGAGTTGGTTTCTTAAACCTTCAGGAGGAATAAATAAATCTTGACGTAACAAAATATTCCCCTCAATTCTGAGTTCATCAGCAATCTGGGCAAAACTCCTCAAACCATCTTCCAAATTTCTAATGGGAGGCCAACCTTCACCAACAAATTCCTTGACCTTATTAAGCACCAAATCCTTGTCCATAGCTTCAATCCAATCTTTCTCAGAAATGCTCAACTCAAAAGAACTCACAGCATCGATCAGAGCTACAACACATTCATGCTCATCTAAAATCTCATTATTATCTTCTTCAAAGGGAGAAAGCCTAGACAAACAATCAGCAGTAAAATGTTTACCACCAGGGATATGTTGTGTCTCAAAGTTGTATTCTTGTAATCTAGCAATCAACCTAACAAGTCTGGATGACGCTTTACCACTCCTGACACCGTCCATCATGAAAACTAGCGGTTTATGATCAGTAACAAGAACAAAAGGCCTACCCCACAAAAAACTTTTGAACTTTTCAACAGCCCAAACACAGGCTAAGGCCTCCTTCTCAATGGTACTATAGTGCTTCTCAGCACCACGAATTGCCCTTGAAATGAACGAAATAACTCTTTCTCTACCATCCACAATTTGAGTAAAAACAGCACCAAGACCAATTGTGCTCGCGTCTACAGTAACAAAGGATTTACCCTGGGGATCAAAAGTCTTAAGGCCAGGAGCTTTTGAAATAAGTTTTTTGACGTTGACAAAAGCTTCATCATGAATTTTGCTCCAAGTAAATTGAACATCCTTTCTAAGTAACTGTCTGAGGGGTTCCACAACTAGCGCATAACCTTTCACGAATCTCGAATAGTACTCTCCCAAACCTAAGAAAGAACGCAAGGAATCTTTATCATTGGGTGTACTAATTTTATCCAGAGTATTGACTAAATCTTCTTTAGGAAAAATGCCATCAGACGTGATTCTGTGTCCTAAATAATTTAGTAATTCAACTGAAAATGTGCACTTCTCCTTGCTGACAGTCATGCCTTTGGAACCAAGAATGCCAAGAACCTTATTGAGAATGACATTGTGCTGATCACACGTTTCAGCAAAAATTTAAATATCATCCTGGAATGTCTGAACACCAGAAATGCCATGAAACAAATTCTCAATAAGTTTCTGAAACACGCTGGCAGCCGATGCCAAACCAAATGGCATCCTTAAGAATCTATACAATCCAAAAGGCGTAATAAAAGTGGTAAGATCCTTGGTAGATTCGTCAAGAAGCACCTGATGATAGGCAGATTTGAGGTCTATAATAGAAAAAAATTTGGCACCATTCACAGCTGACAACATATCCTGAATGCGAGGTAAGGGGTGTGTATCAACAACAATATTCTTATTAAGAGACCTCAAATCCACACACAGCCTCAAATCTTGATTCTTTTTGAGTGCCAAAACAATAGCCGACACCCATTCAGAACTATCAGTTGCCTCAATGATGCCTTCAGAACATAAAGTATCAAGATGGACTTTCAATTTCTCACGCATGCCAAGTGGAACCATGCGTACCTTATGTTGAATAGGAATTGCATTTTTCCTTAACTTAATTTTATGCATATAGCCTTTAACTTGACCAACAACATTTTTGAAAACACTTGAATATCTTTTGAGAATAATTTCTAGACTATATTTGTCCATGTAAATATTGTTAACATCAAAATTTCTAAGTTGCAGAGGGCGTTCAGAACCAGGACATAAAATTACACCCAGCCTACCTAAATCAAACCACCGAACTATGTTCTTTCCATCGATGGCAACGTAAATCTTACTGAAGATTTTTCTGGATTCAAATTCTAATGAATCTTCAAAGTAACCTAACATGGTAATGTCAAAGTTACCAAAAGCTTTAGGATTAATGTCAGATTTACGGAGATTTACATTTTTCCAATTTTCCTTGAAAAACACATCAGACAAAATGGTAATCGGTGAGCCCGAATCAGCCATTGCTTGAAAAGAAATATCACTAACTAACACAATGCCTAAAGGTGCTTTAAAAGGTAGATTGATGTTGTTCACAGAATACTCAAAAATATTGTCATAGATAGCTAATAACATGTTCTGCAAATCTTCTTCAACAACATCAATATTGTTAACAACTGAATTAGAAGAACTGGAAAGTTTTTTAGGTGCATGGCAAACAGAAGAAAAGTGGCCAACTTTACCACAAGTAACACATTTTCTTTTAATAGCAGGACAGTTGGCATTATTGGCTAAATGTGTTTTGGAACCACACCTGTAGCAAGAAAATTTATTATTAGGAACTTGTTTAAAACCTGTCTTCCCTTTGTTCGGAAATTGCACTGCACAAACAGGTGAAACAGCAGATGAATTAAAAGTTTTAGAACTTTCAGCAGAAATGACTTTAGAAGATAAAATGGATCTCTCAATTCCTTTGGCTAAATCAACAGCCTCACTTAGTGTCGGATTGCGACAAGCCAAAAGTCTTTCCTGAACTTTTTTAGATTCACACTCAAAAATGAATTGATCCCTAATACAATAATCAACAGTAGCACCATAGTCGCAATTGGCAGCTAAGACTCTTAAGGCAGCAACATATTCTTCAATGGTCTCATCAGGAAATTGCTTCCTTTTATGAAATGCATGTCTTTCAATAGGAACATTAGGCTCATCTTGAAATTGTTTCTCAAGTCTGGCTACAGCTTCTTTGTAAACATTCCATCCTTCTCCACCAGCACTAGGTGGTGCAATAGGAATTAAGTTCTTGAAAATTTCAATAGCAGCAGAACCCAAAAAACTGAATAAGATGGCCTTTAATCTCTCAGGAGAAAATTTGGAACCGTCAATAGCTACAATATAATTTTCAAAACTTTCAAACCACTTTTCCATTCCAATTTAGGCTTACCTGGAATTTGTAGAAAAACTGTGGGTTGATTACAAATTTGTGCATTAGCCATGTCTAGATTCTGAATGAATAAAGAATAAATGAAGAAATGTCAAAGACAAATGACTAAAACCTTATCAGAAAATAAACACATTTCAAATGCGCAAGTATAAAATATGCACAACAATGAATAGCTGAACAAAGAAAAGAACAAGGTAAATAAGCAGAAAAGCTCAAAGTGTATTAAAAAAATGACAATGCCCTTTTTAGAAATAAGAATTATGTATGAGCTTTCAACGTGGAATGTCTTTTGAATGAGAAGACTCAGCAATAATAAGTGTGCGCACCACTGAAAATGCGCTTGCAGAGGAATGCCTTTGAAAGTGTGCGGATCACTGAACTGCACTTGAGGAAATGCCTTCGATGAAATAATAAAGTATGCCTTAGATGAAATTATTAAAGTGTGCGCACCACTGAAAATGCGCTTGCACAGAATGGCTTCGATGAGATTATTAAAGTGTGCGCATCACTGAAAATGCGCTTGCACAAAACGGCTTTGATGAAATAATCAGACAAGAAAGTGTGCGCATCACTGATGTTGCGCTGTAAGTTATTATTGTTTTTTTTTAAAATAAGAAATCTCACCAGCTTTCCAGAAAGAGAAACAATAAATAGTGGCAGTTCCGGTTGGCGTGATGAAAATACACACAGGAATGATCACAAAATGGCCGCTCTAACGTAGGTGCGTGGTGATGTTATTGGAGCGCAGCGCTGAAACGCACGCACAGGAATGATCATAAAATGGCCGCTCTAACGTAGGTGCGTGGTGATGTCATTGGAGCGCAGCGCTGAAACGCACAACAGGAAAAGGGAATGACGTAGAGCAGACTCGGCAGAGAACTATCACGCGCTGGAACTCCGAGGCACAGTTAAAATAACGGATTCATCGAGACTGCAAGACAGCTCAAATAAGGTAAAATTAAAATAACAGTACCTTGAGTTCAGTAGAAATATGGATCGAAGACTGTAAAACAATGAAATCAAAATTATAGAAGAGTCTTGGCCTTGATTTTCGGATCGTAAAGAAAGTGAAAAGTACGAAAATTTAAATTCGCCGAATTATCCAGTGGGTCTTGTTCAAATTTCCCTCGTCGCCAATATAAAGATGGACATCAGATGTAGAAGTGATTTGGGTATAGTTTATTTTAATTCATAAACCACAGACCCACAGGAACAGCTAGGCAAACATCCCAACTCCTCCAGATCCAACCGCCTTCTCTCCAATAAACAAACCCCAATCATTCTAAGTTACATCATGTGATTCTAAATATGACACAACCATATTCTACAAATGATCTAACAAAATACAGATAAGCATTACAGATAAGCATAGACATAAAGGAAAGAAATGTGATCTACTACCACAATAGTCAATCAGGAACAAGTAGTGGAGGAAGGGGATATGTTTTAAAAATTACAAGGATCTGTTGGACTACAGAGAGGTAAAGCTGTGACTCACAGGGCCAGCCCAAAGTAGCTCACCTCTGAGTCTCTGCCATAGACAATCATGGGCACGAATCTGCATCTACCCTTGCCCTCTGCGGCCAGTGTAGACTCAAACCACATTTTCAACACTTACATTGCATTTCAATTCAAATTGTACATTTTTGAGACATGCTATATGAGAATTCACCTTTCTGTGGCACTCTGAGGGGGCCATTGCGGTATAGTTATCTCCAAGAGCATACTCTGATGAGTACAGATCCGGACTGCATCATTACATCGACTGTACACATGCCTCACTTGTTCCTTACCTGCTCATTACAGGACACATACACAGCACAGACTCTGAGCCTACAAATATCCAAAACCCTTCACCAGGAATTTATAACACGTATTATATGGCACCAACAACAGAACATGTGCACTAAAATGTTTATGCTACCCAGGAATGGTATGCCCCTAAACAAAAATCACTATTATGATGTTAAGTACACAGAGTCAAGTACTTTGCTATACATTACATGGATGTGTAATGTAGGGACACCAACATGCATCCAATTCAACATCATTTAGCACACTGGACACCCAAGCACCATCAAAGCCTGTGAGACGGGAAGAAATACATTCCAACAGAGTGGAGTAAGCATGTGACAAACTTACCTGCTCGTCTGGTGAGCCATAGAGCTGCCTATACAGGGGGAGGACCTCTTCCACCAGCTTCTCAAGCTCCTCCGGATAGATGGCTGGGGCACCCAACCCCTTTATCACAGGACATGATAGCTCAGAGAGATGGTAAACAGCAGCTGAAGAATGAGGAGGTGTGGATTGTAGCAGTGTCTGTTGGCAAGTGAAGCGCTCAGCCCACCACGATGTCCAAGTACGCCACATAGGCGGTCTTAGGCATGACCACACTGCCATTGGACCTTGACCTTCAAATTCACTAATAAAAACCAATGGCTGTGTCTGTCGTAATCAACACCGCCTATCGTGCTTTCAACTTCCGCCAGCTCTAGCCGAGTATTGTATGTCTTATAAAAGACTTGTCAGGCAGGCGCCATCTTGTGATAGAACATGGATTATACCTCATGTAATTGCCTGCGTCACAATAACTCAAGCATGTGATGACATGTCCACAGGGGGCTTTAAGCTAATCTCAAGAATTACCAGTTCACAGACTGGAATCAACAGCATTCCTTTGATGTCCCTAAAATTTCCACGGTTAGTGTAACAATGGGGTGCAAAGATACATATATAGTGCAGGCTGTTGTAGATGACACAATTGGTGAATGCCCAATGTGTACCTCGCTGAAATGCACATATGTGGAGGCTAGGTCATTTAACGTGATTCAAATATGTCAGTCAGAAAATAAGTAGATGGATGTGTCATGCTTACATATCCAGAACTGTGTCTACACGTGACAAAAATTGGTTGTTGTCTTACAATTCTCACCGTGATCCTTGTCTAAATCTGTGTACATCATACTGAAGGAAGGTTATGGGCAGCAGGTATATGCTAGGTCTCACTGTCCCTACCATTTCAAGAACTTGAAACCATGGAAGTAAGAGATGTCAGTATGTACTACACCACTTTTATTAAGTCCCCATACAGGATAGCGCTCACTCCACCATGTGGGTACCTGACAGCCTGAGTGGCTGGGCCACAGTCATTGATGCTCATGGCTCAAAATTCTCATGCGCACAGTAGCAGTGGCTTGATTTGTAACCGTGGGCCAATAATATCACGACCAACAGTCATGCTAAATATTGAATTGTAGAAGTGTTTCTAGACTCAGCAACCACCGCAGTATGTAAATGTGTGTGACAAGAACAAGCCATATTTGAAAGCATATGCCCATCCATCAGTAAACACATCTGCAGCACGAAGCTCCTTACCTTGCACAAGATCATTCCACACACAACCACCATCCTCATCTTCAGCAAAGAAACATTCCTGCCCAGGTTTAAGAAGAATAACTGAACCTTTGCTCCACCAACCCTTCTGAGCTAAAAAAACAGTAGAATCTGTAACTTTTTCAACCTGAAAAGGATTGGAAAACTTAGAAGAACCCTTGCTAGACAAAGCAGGTTTCAAAACACGAACCTAATCACCAACCTTGATGATCTTATCTTTGGACCTAAGGGAAGCATCATGATAAATGTTGCCAGCAATGCGAGACTCATAAATGTTCTGTTTGACTTCACCAATAATACTTTGCATGTTGACATCACGCCTAACACTCTTAACAAAGTTAGGTCTTAGAACAGACTTAGCATGTCTACCTCTCATAAGTAAATAAGGAGAAAAACCAGTAGAAGAATTAGGAGTAAAGTGGTAACTCCACATTTTGTCTTTCAAAAATGATAAAACATCCAATTTGCTCTCTAAAGCAGCCTGAATACCCTCCTTAATAAACCTATTGGCCCTCTCAACCTGACCATTGGCCCTGGGACAATATAAAGGAGTGGTCTCAGACTCAACGCCAAATTTTTCCAAAAAACACTTCATTTTCCTGGAAACAAATTGCACCCCATTATCGGATAAAATAAGATTGGGGGCACCTTCCAAACTGAAAACAAAATCCAAAAAGTCAATGACAGCATCGGTGTTGGTATGTTCCACAAAAGTGTAATAAATCCTCTTTGAAAAAATATCTATCACCACAATAGAAAATCTCTTTTCCCTACCCAAACATTCAAAGGGACCAGAAAAGTCAATAGAAATTCTATCCCAAGGACCAACAGCACCTTCTCTAAGAGATAAAGGTTGAGTTGAAACCTTCCAATGCTTATCAGCCCTAACACAAACAGAGCAATTATCAATTACCTTCTCAATACCAGCATCCATGCCAGGCCACCAATAAAAGTTCTTGAGAATCCTTTTGGTACTAGAAATACCAGGATGACCAGCATGAGCAAGCTTGATGAGTTGGTTTCTTAAACCTTCAGGAGGAATAAATAAATCTTGACGTAACAAAATATTCCCCTCAATTCTGAGTTCATCAGCAATCTGGGCAAAACTCCTCAAACCATCTTCCAAATTTCTAATGGGAGGCCAACCTTCACCAACAAATTCCTTGACCTTATTAAGCACCAAATCCTTGTCCATAGCTTCAATCCAATCTTTCTCAGAAATGCTCAACTCAAAAGAACTCACAGCATCGATCAGAGCTACAACACATTCATGCTCATCTAAAATCTCATTATTATCTTCTTCAAAGGGAGAAAGCCTAGACAAACAATCAGCAGTAAAATGTTTACCACCAGGGATATGTTGTGTCTCAAAGTTGTATTCTTGTAATCTAGCAATCAACCTAACAAGTCTGGATGACGCTTTACCACTCCTGACACCGTCCATCATGAAAACTAGCGGTTTATGATCGGTAACAAGAACAAAAGGCCTACCCCACAAAAAACTTTTGAACTTTTCAACAGCCCAAACACAGGCTAAGGCCTCCTTCTCAATGGTACTATAGTGCTTCTCAGCACCACGAATTGCCCTTGAAATGAACGAAATAACTCTTTCTCTACCATCCACAATTTGAGTAAAAACAGCACCAAGACCAATTGTGCTCGCGTCTACAGTAACAAAGGATTTACCCTGGGGATCAAAAGTCTTAAGGCCAGGAGCTTTTGAAATAAGTTTTTTGACGTTGACAAAAGCTTCATCATGAATTTTGCTCCAAGTAAATTGAACACCCTTTCTAAGTAACTGTCTGAGGGGTTCCACAACTAGCGCATAACCTTTCACGAATCTCGAATAGTACTCTCCCAAACCTAAGAAAGAACGCAAGGAATCTTTATCATTGGGTGTACTAATTTTATCCAGAGTATTGACTAAATCTTCTTTAGGAAAAATGCCATCAGACGTGATTCTGTGTCCTAAATAATTTAGTAATTCAACTGAAAATGTGCACTTCTCCTTGCTGACAGTCATGCCTTTGGAACCAAGAATGCCAAGAACCTTATTGAGAATGACATTGTGCTGATCACACGTTTCAGCAAAAATTTAAATATCATCCTGGAATGTCTGAACACCAGAAATGCCATGAAACAAATTCTCAATAAGTTTCTGAAACACGCTGGCAGCCGATGCCAAACCAAATGGCATCCTTAAGAATCTATACAATCCAAAAGGCGTAATAAAAGTGGTAAGATCCTTGGTAGATTCGTCAAGAAGCACCTGATGATAGGCAGATTTGAGGTCTATAATAGAAAAAAATTTGGCACCATTCACAGCTGACAACATATCCTGAATGCGAGGTAAGGGGTGTGTATCAACAACAATATTCTTATTAAGAGACCTCAAATCCACACACAGCCTCAAATCTTGATTCTTTTTGAGTGCCAAAACAATAGCCGACACCCATTCAGAACTATCAGTTGCCTCAATGATGCCTTCAGAACATAAAGTATCAAGATGGACTTTCAATTTCTCACGCATGCCAAGTGGAACCATGCGTACCTTATGTTGAATAGGAATTGCATTTTTCCTTAACTTAATTTTATGCATATAGCCTTTAACTTGACCAACAACATTTTTGAAAACACTTGAATATCTTTTGAGAATAATTTCTAGACTATATTTGTCCATGTAAATATTGTTAACATCAAAATTTCTAAGTTGCAGAGGGCGTTCAGAACCAGGACATAAAATTACACCCAGCCTACCTAAATCAAACCACCGAACTATGTTCTTTCCATCGATGGCAACGTAAATCTTACTGAAGATTTTTCTGGATTCAAATTCTAATGAATCTTCAAAGTAACCTAACATGGTAATGTCAAAGTTACCAAAAGCTTTAGGATTAATGTCAGATTTACGGAGATTTACATTTTTCCAATTTTCCTTGAAAAACACATCAGACAAAATGGTAATCGGTGAGCCCGAATCAGCCATTGCTTGAAAAGAAATATCACTAACTAACACAATGCCTAAAGGTGCTTTAAAAGGTAGATTGATGTTGTTCACAGAATACTCAAAAATATTGTCATAGATAGCTAATAACATGTTCTGCAAATCTTCTTCAACAACATCAATATTGTTAACAACTGAATTAGAAGAACTGGAAAGTTTTTTAGGTGCATGGCAAACAGAAGAAAAGTGGCCAACTTTGCCACAAGTAACACATTTTCTTTTAATAGCAGGACAGTTGGCATTATTGGCTAAATGTGTTTTGGAACCACACCTGTAGCAAGAAAATTTATTATTAGGAACTTGTTTAAAACCTGTCTTCCCTTTGTTCGGAAATTGCACTGCACAAACAGGTGAAACAGCAGATGAATTAAAAGTTTTAGAACTTTCAGCAGAAATGACTTTAGAAGATAAAATGGATCTCTCAATTCCTTTGGCTAAATCAACAGCCTCACTTAGTGTCGGATTGCGACAAGCCAAAAGTCTTTCCTGAACTTTTTTAGATTCACACTCAAAAATGAATTGATCCCTAATACAATAATCAACAGTAGCACCATAGTCGCAATTGGCAGCTAAGACTCTTAAGGCAGCAACATATTCTTCAATGGTCTCATCAGGAAATTGCTTCCTTTTATGAAATGCATGTCTTTCAATAGGAACATTAGGCTCATCTTGAAATTGTTTCTCAAGTCTGGCTACAGCTTCTTTGTAAACATTCCATCCTTCACCACCAGCACTAGGTGGTGCAATAGGAATTAAGTTCTTGAAAATTTCAATAGCAGCAGAACCCAAAAAACTGAATAAGATGGCCTTTAATCTCTCAGGAGAAAATTTGGAACCGTCAATAGCTACAATATAATTTTCAAAACTTTCAAACCACTTTTCCATTCCAATTTAGGCTTACCTGGAATTTGTAGAAAAACTGTGGGTTGATTACAAATGTGTGCATTAGCCATGTCTAGATTCTGAATGAATAAAGAATAAATGAAGAAATGTCAAAGACAAATGACTAAAACCTTATCAGAAAATAAACACATTTCAAATGCGCAAGTATAAAATATGCACAACAATGAATAGCTGAACAAAGAAAAGAACAAGGTAAATAAGCAGAAAAGCTCAAAGTGTATTAAAAAAATGACAATGCCCTTTTTAGAAATAAGAATTATGTATGAGCTTTCAACGTGGAATGTCTTTTGAATGAGAAGACTCAGCAATAATAAGTGTGCGCACCACTGAAAATGCGCTTGCAGAGGAATGCCTTTGAAAGTGTGCGGATCACTGAACTGCACTTGAGGAAATGCCTTCGATGAAATAATAAAGTATGCCTTAGATGAAATTATTAAAGTGTGCGCACCACTGAAAATGCGCTTGCACAGAATGGCTTCGATGAGATTATTAAAGTGTGCGCATCACTGAAAATGCGCTTGCACAAAACGGCTTTGATGAAATAATCAGACAAGAAAGTGTGCGCATCACTGATGTTGCGCTGTAAGTTATTATTGTTTTTTTTTTAAATAAGAAATCTCACCAGCTTTCCAGAAAGAGAAACAATAAATAGTGGCAGTTCCGGTTGGCGTGATGAAAATACACACAGGAATGATCACAAAATGGCCGCTCTAACGTAGGTGCGTGGTGATGTTATTGGAGCGCAGCGCTGAAACGCACGCACAGGAATGATCATAAAATGGCCGCTCTAACGTAGGTGCGTGGTGATGTCATTGGAGCGCAGCGCTGATACGCACAACAGGAAAAGGGAATGACGTAGAGCAGACTCGGCAGAGAACTATCACGCGCTGGAACTCCGAGGCACAGTTAAAATAACGGATTCATCGAGACTGCAAGACAGCTCAAATAAGGTAAAATTAAAATAACAGTACCTTGAGTTCAGTAGAAATATGGATCGAAGACTGTAAAACAATGAAATCAAAATTATAGAAGAGTCTTGGCCTTGATTTTCGGATCGTAAAGAAAGTGAAAAGTCCGAAAATTTAAATTCGCCGAATTATCCAGTGGGTCTTGTTCAAATTTCCCTCGTCGCCAATATAAAGATGGACATCAGATGTAGAAGTGATTTGGGTATAGTTTATTTTAATTCATAAACCACAGACCCACAGGAACAGCTAGGCAAACATCCCAACTCCTCCAGATCCAACCGCCTTCTCTCCAATAAACAAACCCCAATCATTCTAAGTTACATCATGTGATTCTAAATATGACACAACCATATTCTACAAATGATCTAACAAAATACAGATAAGCATTACAGATAAGCATAGACATAAAGGAAAGAAATGTGATCTACTACCACAATAGTCAATCAGGAACAAGTAGTGGAGGAAGGGGATATGTTTTAAAAATTACAAGGATCTGTTGGACTACAGAGAGGTAAAGCTGTGACTCACAGGGCCAGCCCAAAGTAGCTCACCTCTGAGTCTCTGCCATAGACAATCATGGGCACGAATCTGCATCTACCCTTGCCCTCTGCGGCCAGTGTAGACTCAAACCACATTTTCAACACTTACATTGCATTTCAATTCAAATTGTACATTTTTGAGACATGCTATATGAGAATTCACCTTTCTGTGGCACTCTGAGGGGGCCATTGCGGTATAGTTATCTCCAAGAGCATACTCTGATGAGTACAGATCCGGACTGCATCATTACATCGACTGTACACATGCCTCACTTGTTCCTTACCTGCTCATTACAGGACACATACACAGCACAGACTCTGAGCCTACAAATATCCAAAACCCTTCACCAGGAATTTATAACACGTATTATATGGCACCAACAACAGAACATGTGCACTAAAATGTTTATGCTACCCAGGAATGGTATGCCCCTAAACAAAAGTCACTATTATGATGTTAAGTACACAGAGTCAAGTACTTTGCTATACATTACATGGATGTGTAATGTAGGGACACCAACATGCATCCAATTCAACATCATTTAGCACACTGGACACCCAAGCACCATCATAGCCTGTGAGACGGGAAGAAATACATTCCAACAGAGTGGAGTAAGCATGTGACAAACTTACCTGCTCGTCTGGTGAGCCATAGAGCTGCCTATACAGGGGGAGGACCTCTTCCACCAGCTTCTCAAGCTCCTCCGGATAGATGGCTGGGGCACCCAACCCCTTTATCACAGGACATGATAGCTCAGAGAGATGGTAAACAGCAGCTGAAGAATGAGGAGGTGTGGATTGTAGCAGTGTCTGTTGGCAAGTGAAGCGCTCAGCCCACCACGATGTCCAAGTACGCCACATAGGCGGTCTTAGGCATGACCACACTGCCATTGGACCTTGACCTTCAAATTCACTAATAAAAACCAATGGCTGTGTCTGTCGTAATCAACACCGCCTATCGTGCTTTCAACTTCCGCCAGCTCTAGCCGAGTATTGTATGTCTTATAAAAGACTTGTCAGGCAGGCGCCATCTTGTGATAGAACATGGATTATACCTCATGTAATTGCCTGCGTCACAATAACTCAAGCATGTGATGACATGTCCACAGGGGGCTTTAAGCTAATCTCAAGAATTACCAGTTCACAGACTGGAATCAACAGCATTCCTTTGATGTCCCTAAAATTTCCACGGTTAGTGTAACAATGGGGTGCAAAGATACATATATAGTGCAGGCTGTTGTAGATGACACAATTGGTGAATGCCCAATGTGTACCTCGCTGAAATGCACATATGTGGAGGCTAGGTCATTTAACGTGATTCAAATATGTCAGTCAGAAAATAAGTAGATGGATGTGTCATGCTTACATATCCAGAACTGTGTCTACACGTGACAAAAATTGGTTGTTGTCTTACAATTCTCACCGTGATCCTTGTCTAAATCTGTGTACATCATACTGAAGGAAGGTTATGGGCAGCAGGTATATGCTAGGTCTCACTGTCCCTACCATTTCAAGAACTTGAAACCATGGAAGTAAGAGATGTCAGTATGTACTACACCACTTTTATTAAGTCCCCATACAGGATAGCGCTCACTCCACCATGTGGGTACCTGACAGCCTGAGTGGCTGGGCCACAGTCATTGATGCTCATGGCTCAAAATTCTCATGCGCACAGTAGCAGTGGCTTGATTTGTAACCGTGGGCCAATAATATCACGACCAACAGTCATGCTAAATATTGAATTGTAGAAGTGTTTCTAGACTCAGCAACCACCGCAGTATGTAAATGTGTGTGACAAGAACAAGCCATATTTGAAAGCATATGCCCATTACAACTCATACACATGAGGCCTTCATATATAAATATATATCCATGTGTGGTGATCCAAGTCAGTCACTTAAACACATCCAACACACACCTAAAACAACATTACTAGACATTTAGACCAATTGTGGCCGATGGTGTCCAAGAGTAGTCAAAAGACCCTCCATATGACCTCCCACCGCAATTCATGTCATCAAACATGTCCATCCATGGTACTGTTGGTCACCTCCTGTGTTAGACCATCTCCCTTGCATATTACTGGAGCACTATTATCTCCGATAATGGCACATCAAACTTCATGTAGGAGACCTAAATCTAGTGACACATCACACACACAATGACAGCTTCACATTCTGATCAGAAACAGTGTCAGGACTCGTGTATGAAAATAACTGTTATATTTTATTTTTGACACAGAAAATAAATGTATGGGTTATCAGGCCATTGGCCAGTACACAACTTAGGAGGTGTGGGCAGGTGCCCATTAGGTTAGCCTACAAAGCAATGCCAATGGAACCTCCCTAGGAAGTGGCATCTGGTGGGCATGCCAGGCACCTCAAGAATTTCATTTGGGAGGGGGTGCTTTGGTGTGGGAGGGAGGAGCTTGCACTTGGCTCGAGGGGGACTTGCGAGGGGTGTACTTTGCCCTGGGAGTGTTCTTTTGGGTGTGGGACGGGACTTTGCTCTTTTCCCCCTTCTAGTGGTGGATTTGTGAGGGTTGGCAAATGAGGTGGAAGGGATAAGGCTGGAAAAAGGGACCCTGGGTTGAGGGGTGGGAGGGAGCTGGTCAACAGGGCAAAGTCCACTGGAAAGGATGTATTGATCACTGATAAATGGTGTGAGTTGATCATAGGTGGGGTCAGGTTGGGAGGTAGAGGGAGTGGACGTGTTTGCTGTAGGTGGCTCTGATGTAGGTGCAGGTGTGCTGTCATGACTGATGGTGGGCGGTGTAGATGGGTGTGATGGGTGCAGGTGTGCTCTCTTGGCTGGTGGTGGGTGGTGCAGATGGTTGTGTGCTGCATGTGTCTGATTGGGTGTGTGCATGTACAGATGTGTATGTGCTTGGGTCTGGCAGAGGGATAGGGTCTGTGGATGTGGATGGGGTAGAGGAAGGATGTAGGGTGGAAGTCTGGGGTAGATTTGAGGCTGCCATTAATGAGGAGTCAAGAGCCTGGAAAGATCCCTGTAGGAAAAACATACTTCTCTGAATGCCACCTAGTTAGGCAACCATCTGAGCCCGTTTGCTGTCCACACTTTTGTTGACCTTCAACAGTGCAGTCTGCCCAACAGAGATCTTTTTCTGGGCAGCTGGTGGCAGAGAGGCAGGGGCTGAGGTGCCTGGAGCAGAGGAGATGGCTCCCCTCTTAGGGGAGCAGGCCCAGACAATTGGGTGAGGAGCATAAGGGAGGGCGGTGGTGGACAGGGGGTGGCAGACAATGATGTAATAGCCCCAGGATGGGTGGGGTCCGCCACCACTAAGGAGTGGCCACTTGAGTCTGACTCGAGGGTGCTGTTGTGTAGTCAGAGTCCTCCGTGTAACTCCCCTCACACTCTTGGCCAGTGGATCCACCTGTAATGGTGTCCCAACCTGACCCACATGGGCCAGCTGCTTCCCCAACGTCTGGGGCTGTGTCTCCTCTGCTTACCTGGGTAAATGCTGAAAGGGACAAATCAGCTTGGTCAAAATCATCAGTACCCAACACACATGAGGAACAGTACACATAGCACTACCAGTTACTGTTATCATACAGCCTACTAGGATGGCTTGATTGAATAACACTTTAGCAGTATCACATGCATGTATGCAACATGAGTCTGAAACAGTTGCACACAATGATGTCTGGACCACAGTCTGTCACTATTGCATGAGTCACCTTGTCAAAATTCTATCTTCACGTATTGTGCAGGGTATGACTTCACCTTGTATACCTTGGCCCTTTTTATATACAGGGAGGACCTGGCTTGGCAGTTCGGTCTGGACTGTTCCCATGAGGCACAGGGTCAAGACTGATTTGCATATGGCTGGGTCCAAACTGGGGTGGCGTAGTGGGCAAAAGAACGATGGATTTAACCCAGATCTCTTGACTGGGGGAGAATGTTTGAATCATTCAGCATTCTGTCCATCATGTGTTGCAGTTACACCTTTTCACATATTATAGTGACCATGTGACCTAGCATGTCGACGCTTACAGCAGTCCTATACATCCCACACTAGGGCAGGCTACAGCCGCTAATCTTTTCTAAAACCACTTCCTGTGCATTGATGTGAGCCTGACACAGGTATCTCACAGCAATATGTGTGATACCAAAGACAATGTGTCTAAGAAATTGCCCAGTCCACACTGTTCACATGACCATGTTCACACTTATTCATATGTCCTCTGTCACAACACTACTACATTTTGAATGAAAGGCTAGGAATAATCATGTATCATGTGTCTCACACCAAGTATCCTGAAGACAATGTGGTTCAACTTTGGTTGAGATGTCATCACATACATCCATATGACCTGACACCACCCATGTCTGGGAAATTCCAACTCCAGTTTGCTATGCTCCCCAAAACCAGTTCCCCATAGCATATTCTATAGCTGTTCAGCAGGTAAGAGTGAAGAGACACAGGGATGTCCATGTAGTGTATGTTACAATTGTAGACAATAGGGAAGGGATGTCACAGCACCACAAAGTTTCTCACTTACAAATATTACAAAATGTTGCTGATAATGCACACTCACGTATGACTTCAACAAGTCGGTTTGATAAAACATGCTGCATGTCAGTTGGCAATTACAGTTCCTCCACAATTCCACACGTGCATGTCACATAAATGTCTCCTGACATCTCACCAGCAAGTGACATCACATTCTGAGACAGTACCGTCAGTCCTCATATCATGTATGTAAAAGCATCAACATTAGTATCAGATGTGTTTGGCTAAACTATGTAAATGGGTTTGTGTGACCCAGCCATCCATGTCAACACACCCCTGTCTGTGATGAGACATGGCATGTATGCACATCACCAGACACAAGTCCTTGACACCATGGCTTGCAAATTCCCTTGTGATGGACATAGATGACATACCATATTGAGCCATAAATCGTGTAGTAAACACTTCGGCACATGATAGTACATCACAGATATGTTACCAATGCCAACCATCCCTACACATGCAAATGGTCTTCTACATGGTTTGGCATTAGTCAAGCTCCAGGTTGATGTGGTTGCAAGTGCCTGTAACAATGAAGAGATGTTCAGCCAATACTCAGATTGTTTAGCACAATACTCACCCCTCCTAGCTGCTGTTGGGCCCTCAACTGCCCATCACGCACCGGGTAGGCCACCACCAAGATGCAGGCCATTAGAGAAGTCAGGGTCCGGTGCACGCCCCTAGTACCGTGGCAGGACTTGCCCAGCTGGACTTCTGCAATGTTCTTGGTCCAGCGTCTCAGGTCCTCCAAGCTCTTCCTGCAGTGGACACTGCACCCGACTCCCAGGGTCCGCGCTTTCTGGGCAATGGCTTACCAATGTCTTTGCTCGAGATGGGCGTTGAACTGGATGGATTCAATAGATGAGGAGACTGAGTGGACATGCAAGACAGAAGTCATCTGTGTAGCAGATCAAGAATTTGTTGACATCTAGCATGTCCAAGTAGATCTAGAAAATATCACAAATGTGTTGTCTCACTTGATGCACATGCACACTGAAAAGAGCCAATGTTACACTAATCATCTGACTACTATACTAAACTCTGACTGGGTTGCCTTAGGCCTATCCCAACCTAACCACAACACTTAGGCCAGGGCCATTACACATGTGAGTTTGCGAAGATGTACCATTACACACCATTGGAAGCACATTATATCAGGGTGGAATATGTATGACTGCAGAGATACTTTTACAGGCCACATGTGTGACTCTGTACATGCTGTTCCCCACATGAATGTTAGCACACACTGTGATACATCCCAACAACTAGCTCAAATGGAAGGTCTGCTAAGTGTCACACTTTGTGCTCACAATCTGCACAATATTGTTCCTGTGTACATTTCCATGCAAAAAGATGTAGAACTCATTGAGTGTGTGACTGATGTCCCGGCAGCAGAGCAAAGCCATTTAGCACTTTCAACCACTGTCACATGGAAAAGATCAACATTTCATTGTAAAGGTGGTCTGGTAGCTTCATGTGACACATCTGTTGATGCAGTGATGGACCTCACTGCTGTACTCACCAACTATCTGCACAGTACATGTGTCAAGAGTGCAGATACTCTGCCCAATGAAAGCACGAATCATGGGCCTGCTACAACACACTTGTGGAAGTGAGAGGCAGTGCGAAACATTGAAAATGAGGATACATGACAACTACACCAATTGTCCTTGTACACTATTTCTGACACTATCTCTGGATCTGCAGAACTCCTTGAACTGGAGACTGTGCTGCATTGCTATGTCATGTATACTTCAGCTAAATATGGGCAGAGTGTGTAGACATCATTGGCAGGATTACCCTTCTGCATGTTTACCATAGTGAACCCACAATGACATCATATTTGCAAGTTGTCAGAAGGTTTTTGTAAAAGTAAAGGTCATTCTATACAGCCAACACCATTACTCACTTAACATGTTTGTGACGTTCCGACACTTCCAGACAAAAAGATTGCTGCAGTCTGATATGGGCTGAAAGATCTGGGCAACCATACACATACATACCTGGATGCAACTACTGCTGGACCGTACATGCTACCTCCATTAGACATGCATAGCTACATGATCATTGCTTGGCAGATTGATTATTATCTCCATGTGAAGCCCATATTACTCAACATCACAATCTGCATGCAGTTGTTTTAGCCTGGAACGGGGGTAGGATATAATGCGACACCAACATCATTATGGGTAGTGCTTGCAGCCAATGTACCGAGCAATACCATCCATAACATATCTGGCCTAAATTGTGAGAATACATCCAAAGAAATGTGTTGGTGCTTTCACTCTGGAACTCATAGGCAGATAGTTGTCCATGGACATGTCAAGGTTGAGACATCAGTATCCTTCATACATCATGCAAATCCTACCTGCCCCTCTGGTAAGCCACAGAGCTGGCCATACAGAGGAAGGACCACTCCAACCTGTACCTCCAGTTCTTCTGGTGTGAAGTCAGGGGCCCTCTCACCTGCTTGGCCTAGCATTGTTGCTCCCAGAGGTGGCACACAGCAGCTGATGCCGAGAAGGTGTTAATGGCTGCGGTGTTAGGAGCAAGTGAGTTTATTTTCAAACCGCGAGGTACGTGTGCATTGCTTACGTGGTCATGTTCGTAGACGCACACTGCCATTGGCACGCCATGTCACATTCCTCCAATGTTTGCCTATGGCAGAGACAGCTGTGCAAGTGAACACCAAACGTGCAGTCATCGATCGCTGGCACTGGATCCCTCTATTTTTCCTATTAGCGGGATAAGGAATCTGCTGTGGTCAAGGTCATGTTCACAGTGTTGCAAACGGCACGGTCCCGTTTGCAGGCACTCTATTTGGCACACCGAAGTGCACCACGAGTGATGAGACCTTGCAAATAGCAAAAATACTATTCCTATGTCACGTCCTGTACAACAATTCCTCTGTGTAGTGAATTACTGTGCACATACGTACAATGTGCTCTGCGCTAAGTGCAACACATTAGCCAAATATTCATATCCTGGAGGGCTCACTATTGTGACATGTATTTCTTTGAAATAATGGTGTGCACAGTAATGTGTCAGCCCTGTGTATGTCAGCTTGTGTATGACTGGTCGACAAATCAAATTGTACAGTCAGGAAGTTAATTATGTAGTGCTTCTTGAAGCATAAATATACAAACAACTGACCTTGGCCTTACAGGTCACATATATGTTAGTTTGCCAACTGCGACCAATATTCATGTTACATGTTATTCTCACCTAGGTACCCTGGGAGAGGGAGGAGATGCCAGCCTCCACTGTTCCGTCCATTCCGGGACCTACACATCATGCAAGAGTGCTACATCATTCAGAAGTTCAGATTGAATTGTCAAACTATCCTGGATCTCAGTCATTAGTTAGAGCCTGACCTCCTACCTCATCTCAGTAACCCAAGCTCAATCCCACCACTAGTGAAACTAATGTCTGTGCTGCATTTTCTGGCGCTGGCCCATTTCAATTCACTGTTGCTGTTTCAGGTGGAATTTCGCAATGGATGTTCAGTTGTGTCCTCACAGAGCTGCTTGCTTCAATGTTGAAACACATGGGCAGCCACATCCAGTTCCCCAGATGTCAGGATTTAGCCACTGTGAAGGCAGATTTCTATGGTTTTGGTCACATTCCACATGTAATTGAATCGATTGATGGCACCCATATTGGCTTAATACCACCACACTACAGGGAGCAAGTCTACCGGAATCAGAAGTACTTACATTCTATCAACGTCCAAGTTGTCAGCTTGGTTGCTGATCTGTACATCTTCAAAGTCTGTGCCCGTTTCCTAGGATCTGCACATGATGGCTTTGTACTGTGGAACAACACCATACCCTAGCTGTTGTCACAACTCCTTCTGGTAAGGGCCTAGCTTGTAGGTAAGTGTTGTGTATTTAAGCTCTGTTTTGTGAAAAGTTAGGTGTTATGATCTCATTGAGTGTAATTCCATGCTGCCCTTCTATCTTTCTTTCTCCAGTATTAGGGGTGTCTTTTATAGATTCATATGCTTGAATATTCCCCGTAGTCGAAGTGGGAGTCCCACGGTAAATAAAATAGCAATAATGCTAAATATAATAATTATATATAATAATATATATATACATCGAATACATGAAAAGAATAGAAAGCATAATAGGAATCTCAAAAAAACATTCTTACATAGGAATGCATGGTAAAGAGAAAAAACAACTGTAACACGTTAGTGTCATTATGTTAGTCCAAATTACAGCCAATCAGGCGTCAGCACCCTCTAGCACCTTCTCCTCAGAAGCTCAAGCCCTCAGATTTTCTACCGCACGTTGTGTGAAGGGAGTCTCCCTGAGCTCTGCTCCGTTTTTCAACACTACTCATCTATATCCAGTGTTCTTCACAACATGTCAAGTAGAAAGTCTTTATTTAGACCTTGCTCTTCTTGTGGGAAGCTGCACCTTTTTGAAAAGGACCCCCATCAGAAGTGTATATATTGTTTATACCCTGATCATGAAGCCAGCAGCTGCAAGTTCTGTAGAACTTTTTCTACTAAGACTCTGAAGGACAGGGAAGGCCGCCTTCTACTTTGGCTTCAACGTCTGAAAGACAAGGATTCAGCCCTGTCAGATGCAGAAAGTTTTAATTCTGGACTTTCTTCAGCAGCTTCTAAATGTGGTAGTTTACAGGATGTTCCATCTCCTTTCCTTAAAAAGATGAAGTTAGCCTTGCCTCTAGCTTCTGTGGCGTCGTCAGCCACTCCTACCACTGTTACGCCCACGAGACCTGGCTCTCAGGCGTCTTCTGCTGCCTCTCGAGGTATTTTCACCTCTCTAAAAGTTCCGCCGTCGACGGGAGCGTCGACGAGCGCTCCGACGACGAGAACCACTTTGGCTACATCCTCGACGATGACGCTGACTACCACATCAGCTTTTTCTTCATCGACGACGATCTCGTCGACAGCTTCCACGTCAACGAGGGTTGCCTTGCCTTCCAAACCAGTTCCGTCGACGATTCCCATTTCCTCGTCGACGAAGAAGAAAGAATCCTCGTCGACGAAAGTCTTCAAGAAGTCCTCGTCGACTAAGAACTCATCAACGAAGATACCGTTGACCAAAGACTCGTCGACAAAGACAAAGTCGAGCAAAGCCCCCGTCTACTGAAGCTACACGGGCGTCGACGACCGTTCCGTCTACGATTGCTTCGTCGACGGCCTCGTCTACAGCTGATCGACCGTCGACAGTGGCCCGACGACGATTCCGTCGACGACTGTACCGTCGACGATGATTTCCTCAAAACCATCTTCGACGACGGCCAAGCCAGTATCGTCGGCGTTATCGACGACGGCACCGACTTCCTTTGCCTCATTGCCGTTAGTACCCTTGAAGGCTTCAGAATCTTCTCATAGTCGCGATAAGATTCCGTGTCACCAGCTCTCTGATCCTGAGACGCAACCTCCTTCTCCAATGTTTGCCACCACATCTGAGCCTGACTCTGACTCAGAACAAGAAGGGGATACCTTTGGAGCGGCTCAAAGTCCATCTGTTTTGATTATTAAGTGTCAAAACACGGATTCAGATGAGGCTGACGGTGATCAGCAGTCTCAGTCTGAGGAACAGCTGGTTCAAGTTCCTATGGCCACCATTCCTTTTAACTTTGATCTCTAATCTCCAACACGTGCTGGATGATTATAACCGCCGTTTCCCAGCTATGCCACAGACTACACCGGCACCATTACCGGCTACAGTGGCGCTGCCTCCACCTTCTCGGCCACCTGTGTTACCACCTGCAACTTCGTCACAGGTCCAAACTTCTGTTAGGATCCATACCACAGTCTATCCATAGGAAGTGGATGATGAGGCGATCCCGGAACGTGAGGATGGAGAAGTCCCCGACAATTCGGATGAGGCAGGTGACCTGGATATGGCGGACTGGGATGATTATCGGGCACAGATGCCCTCCCCTCAGCCTGGGAATTCTGGAGATTCACCTCCTGTGGATATCACCAGTTTCCATCTTTTAATGGACAAAGCAGCTCTACGCTTTAAATTACCAAGATCACAACGTGAGGAGGATTGTTTTCTTTATGATTTTAAAGACAAACCTTATAAACAGACGCACACGATTCCCATTATCGATTTTGTCTGGAAGGAGGGAATTAAGCTCATGACTGCTCCAAACTCCTTGCCTGCACAAATTCCGCGCCTTGAGAAGAAGTACAAGACCCCGATTGGGTCTCCGGCTTGCCTGCTTTCTCACCCCAAACCGGACTCGGTAGTGACTCAGGCTGCACAGCGTCGGGCCCGAAACCCAGCGGCTTCTATCACAGCCCCTCCAAATAGAGAGGGTCGACGTCTGGATGCTATTGGCTGCAAGTTCTCAACGATGGCTTCCACGTCTGTCCGAGCAGCCAATGCCTTAGCCATCTTGGGACGCTATGACAGACAAATGTGGTCAGACATTTCAGATCTCATAGAACTCATACCTGATGCTTCCAAGGCTGACGCTTTACAGATCCTTCGAGATGGACAGAGGACGTCAGAAGAGATGATCGACTGTGCCGTCGATGTAGCTAGTACAGGATTCCGTCTGCTTGCAAGTGCGGCTACTCTCCGTAGCAAGGTTGGCTGAAATCCACGTCCTTCAGGCAGGAGGTCCAATCCAGAATACTGGACATGCCCTAAGATGGGGAGTCACTATTTGGTTCTCATATTGATGAGGCCCTGGAGTCCATTAAAAAGGACACTGACACAGCAAAGTCTTTGGGCACGCTGCAATTTCGGAAGCAGTCCTTTCGAGATGCCCACGGACGCGTCACTCCTTCCAAAGTTCGAGGTGGACAGCAATACCGCTCATACAATCAGAGCGGCCAATGCTACACGCCCACTCAGCAGTCTCCCCAGCAATCCTCCAGACCTTACAGAGGAAAATCCTCTTACCGAGGATCCAACTCTAAACACCAATGACTCTTCCCATCAGAATGTTGGAGGTCGAATCTCTCTGTTTTAGTCTCAGTGGTCCTCGATCACCTCCGACCGCTGGGTGTTGGACATTGTACGACAAGGTCATACACTAGAGTTCGTAGAGATTCCTTCATGCACGCCCCCTCGTGGCCCGCCTCCTTCACCCCTCGAGGAGCTTTACATCAGGTCCGTCTTCTTGTGTTAAAAGGTGCAGTCGAAGTGGTTCCGAAACATCAAAGAGGAGAGGGGTTTTACTCTCGTTTCTTCCTCATACTCAAGAAGACCGGAGATTGGCGACCCAATCTGGATCTGAGGGCTCTCAACCAGTTCCTAAAGTCCCAATCGTTCCGCATGCTGACATTGCAGGAAGTCCTTCGTCTACTATCCAACGAGGATTACATGACCACCATAGACCTTCGGGACGCAAACTTTCATGTCCCTATTATCCAACAACATCGCCAGTACCTGCGTTACAAGGTCGTACCAATGCACTTTCAATTCAAAGTACTACCCTTCGGGCTCCGTTCAGCTCCTCGGGTGTTCACGAAGGTACTGGCTCCTGTGGTGGCTCACCTGCGTCTCCAAGGCGTGCAAATCTTTCTATATCTGGACGATTGCCTCCTGAAGTCTCAATCCCACCATCAGCTTCATCAGGACACTCGCCTTTGCCAGCAGGTGTTTCAGTCCCTGGGGTTAACCATCAACGTCGAAAAGTCGCAGTTTACACCTCTGCAGACCAGATCCATCCTGGGAGCGATCCTCGATACAAAGCTCTCCAAAGCGATCGTCTCCCACGAACGACGTCTCAAAACCCTTCGTCTGGTCACCCTCATTCGAAGAAAACAGTCCATTTCTGTTCGGACGTTAAAATTGTTCTTGGGAATGGCTTCATCGTGCATCGCACTGATCCCAAATTGCAGGTTGCGCACCCGTCCCATCCAGGAAGAACTGGACTTACAATGGCGTCAGGTCTCCGGCTCCTTCAACGACCTTGTCGCAGTGACACCCCGCATGCGAAAGAGCTTGCTTTGGTGGGCGCAACTTTCAAATCTGGAAATGGGAACCGCCTTTTCGTTCACGCACCAGATCTCACGCTGACGACAGATGCCTCCCTGGAGGGGTGGGGCGCTAATCTCCAGGGCCTATCCATCAAGGGCAAGTAGACTCCGCCCCAGCGCAGGTGGCATATCAACAGGCTGGAGTTATTGGCAATCTTCCTTGCGCTCAAATCATTCCTCCCAATAGTTCACGGGGAGTCAGTGCTAATCCATTAGACAATACCACCAGTATGCACTACGTGAACAAACAAGGGGGAACCAAGTCACCTCATCTGTCTCACTTGGCTCAGTTGACCTGGGATTGGGCTCTCCACCACCAGATCACCCTCACAGCCGTCCACCTTCCAGGTGTGTCCAACATTTTGGCGGACTCTCTGAGCAGGTCCACCTCCTCAACGCACGAATGGGAACTACACCAGCCAACTCTGGACCATGTTTTTCTCCAGTGGGGTCACCCAGATCTAGACCTCTTTGCAACACCGGAGAATCGGAAATTCCCGTCTTATGCAAGTTGGCATCCCCACCCCGGGTCATGCGGGAATGCCCTTTTGATAGACTGGTGCGATCTATTCGCATACGCTTTTCCGCCGATTCCGCTAATACCGCGGGTGCGGTGGAAAATGCAGAGACAACCTTGTCAAATCCTGATGATCGCACCCCATTGGCCGAGACAGGCATGGTGTTCAGAACTGCTTCTGTTGTCCCAATGCGAGCCCAGACCTACTATCGATGGACAGGGGTCTAGTGTGCCATCCGGACCCCTCCACGCTGCAATTGTGGGCATGGAACCTGAGTACCTTGAATTCGCAGATTTGAACTTATTTCAGGAATGCAGAGACATTCTGGCTCAAGCTAGGGCTCCGTCTACCATCAAGACTTATAAACTCAAGTGGAAGAGATTCTGCTATTGGTGTGTCTCAGCCAATGTCCATCCCATTCATTCCCCTCCAGAGCAGCTTCTTCCATTCTTCTTAAGCCTGGCTCAGTCAGGACTCTCTCATTCTACCCTGAGAGTCTTCTTATCTGCTATATCTCGCTTCAGGCATGATTGCTCTTCCTCCCTCTGCTCGTCCAGAATCAACCGACAATTCTTCAAATGGCTTTTCCGCAAGTTCCCACCTGTTCGGCGCCCTCCTCCTTCGTGGCACCTCAATGTTGTGCTATCCCAACTTATGAAGTCACCATTTGAGCCTATCCATAAATCGGATATCAAATTCCTCACTTGGACGGTTGCACTTCTTTTGGCTTTGACCTCATCTCGCCGTGTGAGCTACCTGCACGCTTTCACTATCAAGCCGCCCTACCTTCAGTTCAGGCCTAACGGAGTGGCACTCCGCACCAACCCCTCTTTCCTACCTAAAGTACCGACAGACTTTCATTTGAATGAGCCTGTGTTCCTAAAAACTTTCTTTCCGGACCCAAAGTCTGCGGCGGAACAGCGCTTGCATTCTTTGGACATCAAACGATGCCTTAAATTTTATATTGCCAGAACTGCCTCCTTCCGCAAGTCTGACCAGCTGTTCATCGCCTACGGACGTTTCCGTAAGGGACATCCTGTTTCTAAGACTACTATTGCTTCTGCCATCAACGAGCTGGTAAACCACTGCAGTCTTCAGTGAGGGCTCATTCTACGAGGGCGATGTCTTCATCCACCGCCTTGTTTGCTGGTGTGCCTCTTCATCAGATTTGCCGTGCAGCGACATGGTCCAGCAGGCACACTTTCACCAAGCATTACTGTTTGGACGCCATCAATGATGCGGATACCGCTGTGGGACAGGCAGTGCTTCGCCATATGTTTCAATAAAGTGAGCCTCTGTTCCCCCCTCCTTGATGTTTTACTGTGATTGGTATGATATTACGTGACTGTATTATTCTGATACTGTCTTGGTTCTTCTATTTATTTGCCTTGCAATCTCAGTTCTCGGAGGTTACTGCTTTCTATTCTATTCAAGCATGTGAATCTATGAAAGACACCCCTAATACTGGAGAAGAGCAATTGTTACTTACCTGTAAACAGGTGGTTCTCCAGTATTGGTGTCTTTCATAGATTCACATGCGACCCACCCTCCTCCCCTCAGAGGCTCTCTTCTCCTCATGCGCTCTTTATTACTTGTGCTACGAAAATCTGAGGGCTTGAGCTTCTGAGGAGAAGGTTCTAGAGGGTGCTGACGCCTGATTGGCTGTAATTTGGACTAACATAATGACACTAACGTGTTACAGTAGTTTTTTCTCTTTACCATGCATTCCTATGTAAGAATGGTTTTTTGAGATTCCTATTATGCTTTCTATTCTTTTCATGTATTATATGTATATATATATTATTATATATAATTATTATATTTAGCATTAATGCTATTTTATTTACCGTGGGACTCCCACTTCGACGATGGGGAATATTCGAGCATGTCAATCTATGAAAGACACCAATACTGGAGAACCACCTGTTTACAGGTAAGTAACAATTGTTCATCTCCCATATTTGAGATTCAGAGTATCCCAACCAGCCATGGTTGTTGGCCGCTCTGAGGAATCCTACAACACCAGGAGAAGTCCATTTCAATGAGGCCCATGGAAGAACACAGCGGCCAGTGGAGATGGCTTTTGGGCTCCTGATGGCCAGGTTCTAATGTCTGGACAAGACTGGGGGAGTCCCCCTCTACTCACCCGGGAAGGTGTGTCAGATCACCGTGGCCTGCTGCATCCTCCGCAACATTGCCCTGCGGTGGAACATCCCTTACACCGCAGAGGAGGGAGGCCATGAAGACCCACCGGGTGGGGGTAATGAAATACTGAATAAAGATGAGGATAGTGGTAAAGAAGATGGAGCAGCTGCTGCATCCTCCGCAACATTGCCCTGCAGTGGAACATCCCTTACACCGCAGAGGAGGGAGGCCATGAAGACCCACCGGGTGGGGGTAATGAAATACTGAATAAAGATGAGGATAGTGGTAAAGAAGATGGAGCAGATTTGAGTCAGAATCTCATCCAGACTTACCTCTCCTGAAAGCAAGAATGGTGTGAGCTGTCATGAATAAACAATCTAAGCAATCTTGTAGTGGTGGTTTGAGGCTGATTTCAAAACAAGTAACTGGGACTATGTAGGTATGGAGACATCTTGGGAAAGGTAAATGTTTTGTTAGTTTAGCTTTATTCCAATGTACATGTTGTTTATGACTGTGTTCTGTATGACATGACAATGTGATGTGTGTAATTTTTTTAAAGCACATCTAATCTGTCTGTGTTGGTCTGTTTAGGTATCGTCACCATGTCATCTTTATTTGGGCATGTCAGACCAGTGACATCCGCAGGTATATGTTACTGTTCAGTCGTACTAAGTGGGCATTGAATGTTCCAGGGAAGATGTGACACAGAGTTTGGGTGTATAAAGCCAGTACCAATACAGCTTTTACAACAATAGGATGGAAGTTACCTGGCTTCCCTTGGACGTTTTTCTTTTTGTGCGTTGATCCTAATACACATGTGTGCTATCATGTGTTCCAGCAAATTATAGTGTTGTTAACATATCATGCTATTCTGTTTTCATGTTGCCTGATTTTTCATTGTCAACGGACTGGAAGTAGGTGTTGCTGTGTTCCTAATTGTTGGATTGTTGGATCAAAGTGCATGATGCACATCACTGTCATTTGTTTGTGACATTCCACCAGATGCATGCTATCCAGTTTTGAAAAGACCGTATGGTCAGAATTGTGGTACTGACATGTATGCATACTAATTTATTTGAGGTGGAATTCCTTTTGTGTGGTTTTCAAGATGCCTGAAACTGATGATGTATACCTAAATTGTTGTTGGCTATTGTTTAGGATGTTTTCAGATGTCCCCCCTCTTTACATGTTGTGTAAGTTTGTAGGAGATGTAATGATCATTGGCCAAGGATTACTTACTCATGTAAATATTTGTATATGTGTCTGATATCATGTCTACCTATGCTTTGACCAATATAATAAACAATGGTTAACTCATAGACTCGTATGTGTGCCTTGTTGTGACATGGTACTGTATCCGATTTGTTCCTATGGTTTTTTTTTTAATTAAATTTATACTTTATTACACCTTCAATTTACATACACAGCCGATATCGCCTACAACCCGGAGGCCGGCGGCATCAAAGGGTCACTCTCCAGTCCCTGGGTAAAGGTAAATTACACAGCCGTGAAGACCAACAGCCCGAAGGCATGGCGGCGTTTCTGCAGGTGCGGAAGAAGTGTGCAGTGGCTTCAGTTCACAGGAGCAGCCGATGAGTGATCACAACCTATAAGAGGAAAGCACACCCCGCATCGCCACCAATATCAGTCCCAGGTGCAGCATGGCGTGCCAGGCTGGCAGGATCGGTATAGCCACCCGGGAAGAACTTCGTATAAACCCAGAGTCGGAGTGTTCACCATCGGGGAACCAAGGAAAGGTGTATAAAGGGAATCAAACCCCCCAAACAGAAACAAGCCCACCCACCCCGAAAAAAGAACAAGCCTGACTACCTAAACCCGTGTCCACACTCCAGCTCCCACCCTGCACCACTACCACGAACCCCTCAACAGGGCCAAGGGTGACAAGCAATTGCCCACCAGGGCGAGATAAAGCTCAGGGGAGGGGATAGCGGTTGTCAACAGCTAGGACAGCTGTCCCAAGCAACCCTCCAACACAACACATCTAGAAAATAAGGCACGATTCACCACTCCCACACAACGCAGAGGCCCTCAACTGCCACACTCCTCATCCACAGCTGACGCAACCCCTTCCTCCTGCAGCACATCCAGCTCCTCACCCTCTGGATCCGATTCACCATCCTCTTTCGTACTCTGAAACGCCCTAAACAACCCCCAGAAGTTTTTGGGCCGACTCTTCGGAGGCAGGAGTTCACTGTACACCTCCGATTGCGTGCAACAGTAAAGCAAGTCTGTTTCCCATCGTTTCTTAGTGGGAACTGGCCCCCGCATCCAGCACAGTGCTATCATACGCTTTGCCGTCAATAATGCCATGTCCGCAAGCCGTCGCAGTGCCACAGGAAGTGGCTTTGAAAAACCGAGCAAGGCGAGCGCCGGACTGGGCAAAATCACCTCTCCAAGGATAGCGCTGAGGTCCGCAAAGACCTCCACCCAGTACTTATGTATGGCAGGACAAGTCCAGGCCATGTGGAGAAAATCTGCTGTGTGAAAGTGGCAGCGCTCACACTCCGCCGAGTCCCCCAGCCCATACCTATGCAGCCTCTCGGGCGTGTAGTAGACACGCTGTAAAAATTTATAATGCACCAGATGGTGCCGACCGTTGAGCGAGATTTTCCTAGTATTAGTAGCACAATAACGCCACATGTCGTCTGAAATGGGAGATTGGAGGTCAGCTTGCCAGGCCAACCGGGCTTTGGAGGGGGGATAGTGCCGCTGTCTATCACCCAGTGTCCTAAGAGCTGTGACTAGTTTGCGAGAAGAGGGGGTCTTGATGACATAGGTGAGCTCCGGCACTTCCGGCGGTTCAGCCAGATCCGGGCCCAACAAGGCGAGGGCCGCTCTACGAACCCTGTGATATTGAAAACTATGGAGCAGCGTTGCCCCGGGACAGGATTGAAGGACCTGCTGCAACGTCTTCAGGGTGCCCTTTGAGAAGAGATCTCCCATAGTAACGATACCTAAGTCACGCAGCGCCTTCAGAACGCCCTTCTCCGTCAGTGGAGCCAACCAGGCTGCCCATTCCACACGTAGCAAAGGTGAATATAGCAGCGCGCACTCACGGGAGCCAACCAGTGCATGCCACGCATGATTCGTGGCAGCTATAGAGTCCAGATTGCCGACCCTCCGATCAGGCGGATAGCACACTGTTGCCGGAAGCGGGATGGGGTCTGCAAAGAGCCGTTCCAGTTTCACATGAGGGATACCCGGATCCCCATGGATCCACGTATGAAGATGTGCACCCTGAGCGAGCCTATAGTAACGCTCCAGGTCTGGAGCTCCAAGGCCTCCCTGTTCATACGGAAGGGTGAGCGTTTGCCACTGCACCCGCGGCTGCTTCCCCCCCCACGCTAGGCGGACAAGCGTCTGGGTAAGTTGCCGGAAAAAGGCTTTGGTTAGGACCACTGGTATATTCACAAATAGGAAAAGAAACCTGGGGAGCACTACCATCTTCATGAGTGCTATCCTGCCCATGAGAGAAAGCGGGAGCCTGGACCACACTTCGACATCATCCACCAGTTTGGAGTAGGCGACTCCATAATTCTCGCGTATCAGGACCTCCGGGTCCGTATGTATGCGTATCCCCAAGTAGCGGATAGAGTCCGTGGTCCATTGTAAAGGGTACTCCGAGTTGAAAGGGAGCGTCACTGGCGTCAGGGGCAACGCCACCGACTTATTCCAGTTGACGCGAAGGCCCGAGAGAGCCCCGAACCTCACCACTTCCCGCAGCACCGCAGAGAGGTTAGTCTCCGGGTCCCGGACATATAACAGAGTGTCATCCGCGTATGTTGAGATACCGATCTGGTACGTCGGGAAGTTTATCCCTTCAAACCGATGATACTCTCGTATAGCGCAGGCGAGGGGTTCCGCCACCATGGCGTACAGCAATGGGGAGAGGGGGCAACCCTGCCGCGTGCCCCTCCCAATCTCGATAGGAGCAGTGACTAGGTTACCTATCTTTAGCCTCGTGGTAGGTTTGTAATATAGGGCTCCCAACATTTGCAGAAACGGCTCACCGAGGCCAAATTTACGAAGGACCCTTAGCATGAACGACCACTCAACAGAATCAAAGGCCTTCTCCATGTCTAAGAAGATGGCCACAGCTTTGTTTTCGTGCTTGACATGTTGGATCGTACCTAGTACCGTGCGGATGTTATAAGTGAGATTACGCGAGGGAACAAACCCAGCCTGCTCCGGGGCAACAAGGTCCGGGACCAACAACGCCAAACGAGTCGCGAGCACCTTGGCATACAGTTTCGCGTCCACATTGATCAGCGACAGCGGCCGGTAGGAGCCACAGTGATTGAGGGGCTTGCCAGGCTTCGGGATGGTAATAAGCAGCGCCTCTCTCATGGATTTCGACATGCTGCCTTGTTGGCAAATGTCATCGAACAAGAGCATCAAGTACGGGACAAGTTTGTCCTGAAAAGCCTTGTAGAAGGCCACCGTGAGACCATCCGCTCCAGGAGCGCTACCAGATTTCATGCCCTCCAGCGCTTCCGTTATCTCCTCCTTCTGGATTGGGGCCATAAGAAACTCCCTCTGCCAGTCGGCCAAGAAGGGCATTTGGATGTAGCTTAAATAGTCGTCAATTTCTTCCTCGAGGTGTGCATCCCTCGAGGAGTAGAGTGTCGTGTAGTAGGAGTGAAATTCCGCCAGGATATCATGCTCCTCCGTCACCACTTCCCCAGCAGCTGTCACTAACTCCTCGATAACCAATGGGGGCCTGCTGTTGCGCATAAGTTTAGCCAGGAGTGCACCAGACCGCTCCCGCTCCCCATACACACGTGCCGTCGCATATTTGCCCATTTGTTTAATTTCCCTATCCGCCTCCTCCTGAAATTCATCTAGCAAGGACTTAAGCGCGACTGCGTCAGCGGTGTCCCCCGAGTCCACTGCCTGACGATCAATGTCAGCGAGCTGTGTTTCAAGCAGTTGCAGGCGGCGCCTGATAGCTTTGAGCACCCCAGAGTGCTTTGCCATAGTCATCCCTCTGATGTAAACCTTAAATGCATCCCAAAGCACCTGAACGCTGTCCACTGAGCCCACATTGGTTGCGAAATAGGCCTCTATGTCTTCGGCCAGTTCCCCTCTGAAAACCTCATCAAGGAGGGAATACGGGGGGGAACCTCCACGTGAATGGGGGAATCCTCCTAGGAGGAGCCACCAGCATTAAGAGCAAGGGCGAGTGATCAGACAACGTGCGCGGTAGGACCGTACAGCCTTTAACCGTATCTAGCAAGGAGCGGGAAACAAACCAATAATCTATGCGTGTATGAATGTTATGGTAGGCTGAGTAATGAGTGAACCCACCCCGCCCCGAGTGTCTATGTCGCCACACATCAAGCAAATCAAGTTTCACACATTCCGACAACAGGAGCAACGCGGAAGCCGCAGGGGACCTAGGGGGGCCCGCAGATCTGTCAAGGTCCGGGTTCAGCACCAAATTAAAGTCCCCCCCCCACAGCATTCTAGAACCCACAAACTGCCTGCAGCTGTCAGCCAGCGAAGAATAGAAATCCGGGGAATCGTAGTTGGGGCCATACACATTCACCAGCAAGAGATCATGATCCTTCCCCACACAACGTGCAACCACATACCTCCCTTCCGGGTCTACCGCCACCCGGGTCAGGGACAATTGGGATTTGGGATTAGCCCAGATGAGCACCCCCCTAGCATGCGTAGTAAACCCCGCAGCAACACAAGTGGGGCCAAGGCCCCTCATCTGCAACATAGGGCTGGAAAGCGGCAGGTGTGTTTCCTGCAGTAAGGCAAGGTCAATGCGATGTCGTTGCAAGTACGCTAAGACCTTCCTGAGTTTGCGGAAATCGTTAAGCCCTCTTACGTTCCAGGTTAGCAATCGCAGAGAGCCCAGGGCGCTCTCCGTACCTAGTGATTCAGTGGTCGACATAGCAGATCAGAAAGAAAAATTTTGCAGAGCAGATAAAGCATCAGACACAGTGCAGTAGTCGGCAAAAACAAACCCCCCACCCAACAAACCCTGAACCCCAAACAGCATGGCAGCAATAGCACAAGAACACAGCCAACAATCACCCACCCACAGCCGACCAACCCCAACCCGGTCAGACAGAGCATGGCACTACCCACCCTGAACCCACCCGAGACACCCCACTACAAACCCAAGACCCCCTAGAGGGTCCAGAAGCCGAAAGCGCAGGGGCAGAGGTTCTAGCTAGACTATAATACTCTCCAACAAGGACC
>NW_028245460.1:0-64000 GCF_964263255.1 Lissotriton vulgaris
CTTTTGACTCTAAATTACTGTTGGATGTGAATTATGACTTTGTCAACTAGAATAAGTGTGTTTAAAGTCATTTCTGTGCCTGAAACGGGTCAAAATGGAAGCTTTTGAGTAAGCAAAACTCTGTAAAAATGGCAATTTTGGTCACTGTGAGGGTTTAAAAAGTGGTTATTCAACATGAGGCATGATCCAATTGACATTTTGAATCATTTTTGGTACAGTCCAAAAAATCAATTTTCGGATGAAAAACGATGACTCCGGACCTGTCGAACGATCCCAAAATGGTCTATAATGATGAAATTTTAACATTTATTCTTTTGACTCTAAATTACTGTTGGATGTGAATTAGGACTTTGTCAACTAAAATAAGTGTGTTTAAAGTAATTTCTGTGCCTGAAACGGGTCAAAATTGAAGCTTTTGAGTAAGCAAAACTCTGTAAAAATGGCAATTTTGGTCACTGTGAGGGTTTAAAAAGTGGTTATTCAACATGAGGAATGATCCAATTGACATTTTGAATCATTTTTGGTACAGTCCGAAAAATCAATTTTCGGATGAAAAACGATGACTCCGGACCTGTCGAACGATCCCAAAATGGTCTATAATGATGAAATTTAAACATTTAATCTTTTGACTCTAAATTACTGTTGGATGTGAATTATGATTTTGTCAACTAGAATAAGTGTGTTTAAAGTCATTTCTGTGCCTGAAACTGGTCAAAATGGAAGCTTTTGAGTAAGCAAAACTCTGTAAAAATGGCAATTTTGGTCCTTGTGAGGGTTTAAAAAGTGGTTATTCAACATGAGGCATGATCCAATTGACATTTTGAATCATTTTCGGTACAGTCCCAAAAATCACTTTTCGGATGAAAAACGATGACCTGTCGAACGATCCCAAAATGGTCTATAATGATGACATTTTAACATTTAATCTTTTGACTTCAAATTACTGTTGGATGTGAATTATGACTTTGTCAACTAGAATAAGTGTGTTTAAAGTCATTTCTGTGCCTGAAACGGGTCAAAATGGAAGCTTTTGAGTAAGCAAAACTCTGTAAAAATGGCAATTTTGGTCACTGTGAGGGTTTAAAAAGTGGTTATTCAACATGAGGCATGATCCAATTGACATTTTGAATCATTTTTGGTACAGTCCAAAAAATCAATTTTCGGATGAAAAACGATGACTCCGGACCTGTCGAACGATCCCAAAATGGTCTATAATGATGAAATTTTAACATTTAATCTTTTGACTCTAAATTACTGTTGGATGTGAATTAGGACTTTGTCAACTAAAATAAGTGTGTTTAAAGTCATTTCTGTGCCTGAAACGGGTCAAAATTTAAGCTTTTGAGTAAGGAAAACTCTGTAAAAATGGCAATTGTGGTTTCTGTGAGGGTTTAAAAAGTGGTTATTCAACATGAGGCAAGATCCAATTGACATTTTGAATCATTTTTGGTACAGTCCAAAAAATCAATTTTCGGATGAAAAACGATGACTCCGGACCTGTCGAACGATCCCAAAATGGTCTATAATGATGAAATTTTAACATTTATTCTTTTGACTATAAATTACTGTTGGATGTGAATTAGGAATTTGTCAACTAAAATAAGTGTGTTTAAAGTCATTTCTGTGCCTGAAACGGGTCAAAATTGAAGCTTTTGAGTAAGCAAAACTCTGTAAAAATGGCAATTTTGGTCACTGTGAGGGTTTAAAAAGTGGTTATTCAACATGAGGCATGATCCAATTGACATTTTGAATCATTTTTGGTACAGTCCAAAAAATCAATTTTCGGATGAAAAACGATGACTCCGGACCTGTCGAACAATCCCAAAATGGTCTATAATGATGAAATGTAAACATTTAATCTTTTGACTCTAAATTACTGTTGGATGTGAATTATAATTTTGTCAACTAGAATAAGTGTGTTTAAAGTCATTTCTGTGCCTGAAACGGGTCAAAATGGAAGCTTTTGAGTAAGCAAAACTCTGTAAAAATGGCAATTTTGGTCACTGTGAGGGTTTAAAAAGTGGTTATTCAACATGAGGCATGATCCAATTGACATTTTGAATCATTTTTGGTACAGTCCCAAAAATCAATTTTCGGATGAAAAACGATGACTCCGGACCTGTCGAACGATCCCAAAATGGTCTATAATGATCAAATTTTAACATTTAATCTTTTGACTCTAAATGACTGTTGGGTGTGAATTATGACTTTGTCAACTAGAATAAGTGTGTTTAAAGTCATTTCTGTGCCTGAAACGGGTCAAAATGGAAGCTTTTGAGTAAGCAAAACTCTGTAAAAATGGCAATTTTGGTCACTGTGAGGGTTTAAAAAGTGGTTATTCAACATGAGGCATGATCCAATTGACATTTTGAATCATTTTTGGTACAGTCCAAAAAATCAATTTTCGGATGAAAAACGATGACTCCGGACCTGTCGAACGATCCCAAAATGGTCTATAATGATGAAATTTTAACATTTAATCTTTTGACTCTAAATTACTGTTGGATGTGAATTAGGACTTTGTCAACTAAAATAAGTGTGTTTAAAGTCATTTCTGTGCCTGAAATTGGTCAAAATTGAAGCTTTTGAGTAAGCAAAACTCTGTAAAAATGGCAATTTTGGTCACTGTGAGGGTTTAAAAAGTGGTTATTCAACATGAGGCATGATCCAATTGACATTTTGAATCATTTTTGGTACAGTCCAAAAAATCAATTTTCGGATGAAAAACAATGACTCCGGACCTGTCGAACGATCCCAAAATGGTCTATAATGATGAAATTTTAACATTTAATCTTTTGACTCTAAATTACTGTTGGATGTGAATTAGGACTTTGTCAACTAAAATAAGTGTGTTTAAAGTCATTTCTGTGCCTGAAACGGGTCAAAATTGAAGCTTTTGAGTAAGCAAAACTCTTTAAAAATGGCAATTTTGGTCACTGTGAGGGTTTAAAAAGTGGTTATTCAACATGAGGCATGATCCAATTGACATTTTGAATCATTTTTGGTACAGTCCAAAAAATCAATTTTCGGATGAAAAACGATGACTCCGGACCTGTCGAACCATCCCAAAATGGTCTATAATGATGAAATTTCAACATTTAATCTTTTGACTCTAAATAACTGTTGGATGTGAATTAGGACTTTGTCAACTAAAATAAGTGTGTTTAAAGTCATTTCTGTGCCTGAAACGGGTCAAAATTAAAGCTTTTGAGTAAGCAAAACTCTGTAAAAATGGCAATTGTGGTCACTGTGAGGGTTTAAAAAGTGGTTATTCAACATGAGGCATGATCCAATTGACATTTTGAATCATTTTTGGTACAGTCCGAAAAATCAATTTTCAGATGAAAAACGATGACTCCGGACCTGTCGAACGATCCCAAAATGGTCTATAATGATGAAATTTAAACATTTAATCTTTTGACTCTAAATTACTGTTGGATGTGAATTATGATTTTGTCAACTAGAATAAGTGTGTTTAAAGTCATTTCTGTGCCTGAAACTGGTCAAAATGGAAGCTTTTGAGTAAGCAAAACTCTGTAAAAATGGCAATTTTGGTCACTGTGAGGGTTTAAAAAGTGGTTATTCAACATGAGGCATGATCCAATTGACATTTTGAATCATTTTCGGTACAGTCCCAAAAATCACTTTTCGGATGAAAAACGATGACTCCGGACCTGTCGAACGATCCCAAAATGGTCTATAATGATGAAATTTTAACATTTAATCTTTTGACTCTAAATGACTGTTGGATGCGAATTATGACTTTGTCAACTAGAATAAGTGTGTTTAAAGTCATTTCTGTGCCTGAAACGGGTCAAAATGGAAGCTTTTGAGTAAGCAAAACTCTGTAAAAATGGCAATTTTGGTCACTGTGAGGGTTTAAAAAGGGGTTATTCAACATGAGGCATGATCCAATTGACATTTTGAATCATTTTTGGTACAGTCCAAAAAATCAATTTTCGGATGAAAAACGATGACTCCGGACCTGTCGAACGATCCCAAAATGGTCTATAATGATGAAATTTTAACATTTAATCTTTTGACTCTAAATTACTGTTGGATGTGAATTATGACTTTGTCAACTAGAATAAGTGTGTTTAAAGTCATTTCTGTGCCTGAAACGGGTCAACATGGAAGCTTTTGAGTAAGCAAAACTCTGTAAAAATGGCAATTTTGGTCACTGTGAGGGTTTAAAAAGTGGTTATTCAACATGAGGCATGATCCAATTGACATTTTGAATCATTTTTGGTACAGTCCAAAAAATCAATTTTCGGATGAAAAAAGATGACTCCGGACCTGTCGAACGATCCCAAAATGGTCTATAATGATGAAATTTTAACATTTAATCTTTTGACTCTAAATTACTGTTGGATGTGAATTATGACTTTGTCAACTAAAATAAGTGTGTTTAAAGTCATTTCTGTGCCTGAAACGGGTCAAAATTGAAGCTTTTGAGTAAGCAAAACTCTGTAAAAATGGCAATTTTGGTCACTGTGAGGGTTGAAAAAGTGGTTATTCAACATGAGGCATGATCCAATTGACATTTTGAATCATTTTTGGTACAGTCCAAAAAAATCAATTTTCGGATGAAAAACGATGACTCCGGACCTGTCGAACGATCCCAAAATGGTCTATAATGATGAAATTTAAACATTTAATCTTTTGACTCTAAATTACTGTTGGATGTGAATTATGATTTTGTCAACTAGAATAAGTGTGTTTAAAGTCATTTCTGTGCCTGAAACTGGTCAAAATGGAAGCTTTTGAGTAAGCAAAACTCTGTAAAAATGGCAATTTTGGTCCTTGTGAGGGTTTAAAAAGTGGTTATTCAACATGAGGCATGATCCAATTGACATTTTGAATCATTTTCGGTACAGTCCCAAAAATCACTTTTCGGATGAAAAACGATGACTCCAGACCTGTCGAACGATCCCAAAATGGTCTATAATGATGACATTTTAACATTTAATCTTTTGACTCTAAATTACTGTTGGATGTGAATTATGACTTTGTCAACTAGAATAAGTGTGTTTAAAGTCATTTCTGTGCCTGAAACGGGTCAAAATGGAAGCTTTTGAGTAAGCAAAACTCTGTAAAAATGGCAATTTTGGTCACTGTGAGGGTTTAAAAAGTGGTTATTCAACATGAGGCATGATCCAATTGACATTTTGAATCATTTTTGGTACAGTCCAAAAAATCAATTTTCGGATGAAAAACGATGACTCCGGACCTGTCGAACGATCCCAAAATGGTCTATAATGATGAAATTTTAACATTTATTCTTTTGACTCTAAATTACTGTTGGATGTGAATTAGGACTTTGTCAACTAAAATAAGTGTGTTTAAAGTCATTTCTGTGCCTGAAACGGGTCAAAATTGAAGCTTTTGAGTAAGCAAAACTCTGTAAAAATGGCAATTTTGGTCACTGTGAGGGTTTAAAAAGTGGTTATTCAACATGAGGCATGATCCAATTGACATTTTGAATCATTTTTGGTACAGTCCAAAAAATCAATTTTCGGATGAAAAACGATGACTCCGGACCTGTCGAACGATCCCAAAATGGTCTATAATGATGAAATTTTAACATTTAATCTTTTGACTCTAAATTACTGTTGGATGTGAATTAGGACTTTGTCAACTAAAATAAGTGTGTTTAAAGTCATTTCTGTGCCTGAAACGGGTCAAAATTTAAGCTTTTGAGTAAGGAAAACTCTGTAAAAATGGCAATTGTGGTCACTGTGAGGGTTTAAAAAGTGATTATTCAACATGAGGCAAGATCCAATTGACATTTTGAATCATTTTTGGTACAGTCCAAAAAATCAATTTTCGGATGAAAAACGATGACTCCGGACCTGTCGAACGATCCCAAAATGGTCTATAATGATGAAATTTTAACATTTATTCTTTTGACTATAAATTACTGTTGGATGTGAATTAGGAAATTGTCAACTAAAATAAGTGTGTTTAAAGTCATTTCTGTGCCTGAAACGGGTCAAAATTGAAGCTTTTGAGTAAGCAAAACTCTGTAAAAATGGCAATTTTGGTCACTGTGAGGGTTTAAAAAGTGGTTATTCAACATGAGGCATGATCCAATTGACATTTTGAATCATTTTTGGTACAGTCCAAAAAATCAATTTTCGGATGAAAAACGATGACTCCGGACCTGTCGAACAATCCCAAAATGGTCTATAATGATGAAATGTAAACATTTAATCTTTTGACTCTAAATTACTGTTGGATGTGAATTATGATTTTGTCAACTAGAATAAGTGTGTTTAAAGTCATTTCTGTGCCTGAAACGGGTCAAAATGGAAGCTTTTGAGTAAGCAAAACTCTGTAAAAATGGCAATTTTGGTCACTGTGAGGGTTTAAAAAGGGGTTATTCAACATGAGGCATGATCCAATTGACATTTTGAATCATTTTTGGTACAGTCCAAAAAATCAATTTTCGGATGAAAAACGATGACTCCGGACCTGTCGAACGATCCCAAAATGGTCTATAATGATGAAATTTTAACATTTAATCTTTTGACTCTAAATTACTGTTGGATGTGAATTATGACTTTGTCAACTAGAATAAGTGTGTTTAAAGTCATTTCTGTGCCTGAAACGGGTCAACATGGAAGCTTTTGAGTAAGCAAAACTCTGTAAAAATGGCAATTTTGGTCACTGTGAGGGTTTAAAAAGTGGTTATTCAACATGAGGCATGATCCAATTGACATTTTGAATCATTTTTGGTACAGTCCAAAAAATCAATTTTCGGATGAAAAAAGATGACTCCGGACCTGTCGAACGATCCCAAAATGGTCTATAATGATGAAATTTTAACATTTAATCTTTTGACTCTAAATTACTGTTGGATGTGAATTATGACTTTGTCAACTAAAATAAGTGTGTTTAAAGTCATTTCTGTGCCTGAAACGGGTCAAAATTGAAGCTTTTGAGTAAGCAAAACTCTGTAAAAATGGCAATTTTGGTCACTGTGAGGGTTGAAAAAGTGGTTATTCAACATGAGGCATGATCCAATTGACATTTTGAATCATTTTTGGTACAGTCCAAAAAATCAATTTTCGGATGAAAAACGATGACTCCGGACCTGTCGAACGATCCCAAAATGGTCTATAATGATGAAATTTTAACATTTATTCTTTTGACTCTAAATTACTGTTGGATGTGAATTATGACTTTGTCAACTAGAATAAGTGTGTTTAAAGTCATTTCTGTGCCTGAAACGGGTCAAAATGGAAGCTTTTGAGTAAGCAAAACTCTGTAAAAATGGCAATTTTGGTCACTGTGAGGGTTTAAAAAGTGGTTATTCAACATGAGGCATGATCCAATTGACATTTTGAATCATTTTTGGTACAGTCCAAAAAATCAATTTTCGGATGAAAAACGATGACTCCGGACCTGTCGAACGATCCCAAAATGGTCTATAATGATGAAATTTTAACATTTATTCTTTTGACTCTAAATTACTGTTGGATGTGAATTAGGACTTTGTCAACTAAAATAAGTGTGTTTAAAGTCATTTCTGTGCCTGAAACGGGTCAAAATTGAAGCTTTTGAGTAAGCAAAACTCTGTAAAAATGGCAATTTTGGTCACTGTGAGGGTTTAAAAAGTGGTTATTCAACATGAGGCATGATCCAATTGACATTTTGAATCATTTTTGGTACAGTCCAAAAAATCAATTTTCGGATGAAAAACGATGACTCCGGACCTGTCGAACGATCCCAAAATGGTCTATAATGATGAAATTTTAACATTTAATCTTTTGACTCTAAATTACTGTTGGATGTGAATTAGGACTTTGTCAACTAAAATAAGTGTGTTTAAAGTCATTTCTGTGCCTGAAACGGGTCAAAATTTAAGCTTTTGAGTAAGGAAAACTCTGTAAAAATGGCAATTGTGGTCACTGTGAGGGTTTAAAAAGTGGTTATTCAACATGAGGCAAGATCCAATTGACATTTTGAATCATTTTTGGTACAGTCCAAAAAATCAATTTTCGGATGAAAAACGATGACTCCGGACCTGTCGAACGATCCCAAAATGGTCTATAATGATGAAATTTTAACATTTATTCTTTTGACTATAAATTACTGTTGGATGTGAATTAGGAAATTGTCAACTAAAATAAGTGTGTTTAAAGTCATTTCTGTGCCTGAAACGGGTCAAAATTGAAGCTTTTGAGTAAGCAAAACTCTGTAAAAATGGCAATTTTGGTCACTGTGAGGGTTTAAAAAGTGGTTATTCAACATGAGGCATGATCCAATTGACATTTTGAATCATTTTTGGTACAGTCCAAAAAATCAATTTTCGGATGAAAAACGATGACTCCGGACCTGTCGAACAATCCCAAAATGGTCTATAATGATGAAATGTAAACATTTAATCTTTTGACTCTAAATTACTGTTGGATGTGAATTATGATTTTGTCAACTAGAATAAGTGTGTTTAAAGTCATTTCTGTGCCTGAAACGGGTCAAAATGGAAGCTTTTGAGTAAGCAAAACTCTGTAAAAATGGCAATTTTGGTCACTGTGAGGGTTTAAAAAGGGGTTATTCAACATGAGGCATGATCCAATTGACATTTTGAATCATTTTTGGTACAGTCCAAAAAATCAATTTTCGGATGAAAAACGATGACTCCGGACCTGTCGAACGATCCCAAAATGGTCTATAATGATGAAATTTTAACATTTAATCTTTTGACTCTAAATTACTGTTGGATGTGAATTATGACTTTGTCAACTAGAATAAGTGTGTTTAAAGTCATTTCTGTGCCTGAAACGGGTCAACATGGAAGCTTTTGAGTAAGCAAAACTCTGTAAAAATGGCAATTTTGGTCACTGTGAGGGTTTAAAAAGTGGTTATTCAACATGAGGCATGATCCAATTGACATTTTGAATCATTTTTGGTACAGTCCAAAAAATCAATTTTCGAATGAAAAAAGATGACTCCGGACCTGTCGAACGATCCCAAAATGGTCTATAATGATGAAATTTTAACATTTAATCTTTTGACTCTAAATTACTGTTGGATGTGAATTATGACTTTGTCAACTAAAATAAGTGTGTTTAAAGTCATTTCTGTGCCTGAAACGGGTCAAAATTGAAGCTTTTGAGTAAGCAAAACTCTGTAAAAATGGCAATTTTGGTCACTGTGAGGGTTGAAAAAGTGGTTATTCAACATGAGGCATGATCCAATTGACATTTTGAATCATTTTTGGTACAGTCCAAAAAATCAATTTTCGGATGAAAAACGATGACTCCGGACCTGTCGAACGATCCCAAAATGGTCTATAATGATGAAATTTTAACATTTATTCTTTTGACTATAAATTACTGTTGGATGTGAATTAGGAATTTGTCAACTAAAATAAGTGTGTTTAAAGTCATTTCTGTGCCTGAAACGGGTCAAAATTGAAGCTTTTGAGTAAGCAAAACTCTGTAAAAATGGCAATTTTGGTCACTGTGAGGGTTTAAAAAGTGGTTATTCAACATGAGGCATGATCCAATTGACATTTTGAATCATTTTTGGTACAGTCCAAAAAATCAATTTTCGGATGAAAAACGATGACTCCGGACCAGTCGAACGATCCCAAAATGGTCTATAATGATGAAATTTTAACATTTAATCTTTTGACTCTAAATTACTGTTGGATGTGAATTAGGACTTTGTCAACTAAAATAAGTGTGTTTAAAGTCATTTCTGTGCCTAAAATTGGTCAAAATTGAAGCTTTTGAGTAAGCAAAACTCTGTAAAAATGGCAATTTTGGTCACTGTGAGGGTTTAAAAAGTGGTTATTCAACATGAGGCATGATCCAATTGACATTTTGAATCATTTTTGGTACAGTCCAAAAAATCAATTTTCGGATGAAAAACAATGACTCCGGACCTGTCGAACGATCCCAAAATGGTCTATAATGATGAAATTTTAACATTTAATCTTTTGACTCTAAATTACTGTTGGATGTGAATTAGGACTTTGTCAACTAAAATAAGTGTGTTTAAAGTCATTTCTGTGCCTGAAACGGGTCAAAATTGAAGCTTTTGAGTAAGCAAAACTCTTTAAAAATGGCAATTTTGGTCACTGTGAGGGTTTAAAAAGTGGTTATTCAACATGAGGCATGATCCAATTGACATTTTGAATCATTTTTGGTACAGTCCAAAAAATCAATTTTCGGATGAAAAACGATGACTCCGGACCTGTCGAACCATCCCAAAATGGTCTATAATGATGAAATTTCAACATTTAATCTTTTGACTCTAAATAACTGTTGGATGTGAATTAGGACTTTGTCAACTAAATAAGTGTGTTTAAAGTCATTTCTGTGCCTGAAACGGGTCAAAATTGAAGCTTTTGAGTAAGCAAAACTCTGTAAAAATGGCAATTGTGGTCACTGTGAGGGTTTAAAAAGTGGTTATTCAACATGAGCCATGATCCAATTGACATTTTGAATCATTTTTGGTACAGTCCGAAAAATCAATTTTCGGATGAAAAACGATGACTCCGGACCTGTCGAACGATCCCAAAATGGTCTATAATGATGAAATTTAAACATTTAATCTTTTGACTCTAAATTACTGTTGGATGTGAATTATGATTTTGTCAACTAGAATAAGTGTGTTTAAAGTCATTTCTGTGCCTGAAACTGGTCAAAATGGAAGCTTTTGAGTAAGCAAAACTCTGTAAAAATGGCAATTTTGGTCACTGTGAGGGTTTAAAAAGTGGTTATTCAACATGAGGCATGATCCAATTGACATTTTGAATCATTTTTGGTACAGTCCAAAAAATCAATTTTCGGATGAAAAACGATGACTCCGGACCTGTCGAACGATCCCAAAATGGTCTATAATGATGAAATTTTAACATTTAATCTTTTGACTCTAAATTACTGTTGGATGTGAATTAGGACTTTGTCAACTAAAATAAGTGTGTTTAAAGTCATTTCTGTGCCTGAAACGGGTCAAAATTTAAGCTTTTGAGTAAGGAAAACTCTGTAAAAATGGCAATTGTGGTCACTGTGAGGGTTTAAAAAGTGGTTATTCAACATGAGGCAAGATCCAATTGACATTTTGAATCATTTTTGGTACAGTCCCAAAAATCAATTTTCGGATGAAAAACGATGACTCCGGACCTGTCGAACGATCCCAAAATGGTCTATAATGATGAAATTTTAACATTTATTCTTTTGACTATAAATTACTGTTGGATGTGAATTAGGAAATTGTCAACTAAAATAAGTGTGTTTAAAGTCATTTCTGTGCCTGAAACGGGTCAAAATTGAAGCTTTTGAGTAAGCAAAACTCTGTAAAAATGGCAATTTTGGTCACTGTGAGGGTTTAAAAAGTGGTTATTCAACATGAGGCATGATCCAATTGACATTTTGAATCATTTTTGGTACAGTCCAAAAAATCAATTTTCGGATGAAAAACGATGACTCCGGACCTGTCGAACAATCCCAAAATGGTCTATAATGATGAAATGTAAACATTTAATCTTTTGACTCTAAATTACTGTTGGATGTGAATTATGATTTTGTCAACTAGAATAAGTGTGTTTAAAGTCATTTCTGTGCCTGAAACGGGTCAAAATGGAAGCTTTTGAGTAAGCAAAACTCTGTAAAAATGGCAATTTTGGTCACTGTGAGGGTTTAAAAAGGGGTTATTCAACATGAGGCATGATCCAATTGACATTTTGAATCATTTTTGGTACAGTCCAAAAAATCAATTTTCGGATGAAAAACGATGACTCCGGACCTGTCGAACGATCCCAAAATGGTCTATAATGATGAAATTTTAACATTTAATCTTTTGACTCTAAATTACTGTTGGATGTGAATTATGACTTTGTCAACTAGAATAAGTGTGTTTAAAGTCATTTCTGTGCCTGAAACGGGTCAACATGGAAGCTTTTGAGTAAGCAAAACTCTGTAAAAATGGCAATTTTGGTCACTGTGAGGGTTTAAAAAGTGGTTATTCAACATGAGGCATGATCCAATTGACATTTTGAATCATTTTTGGTACAGTCCAAAAAATCAATTTTCGGATGAAAAAAGATGACTCCGGACCTGTCGAACGATCCCAAAATGGTCTATAATGATGAAATTTTAACATTTAATCTTTTGACTCTAAATTACTGTTGGATGTGAATTATGACTTTGTCAACTAAAATAAGTGTGTTTAAAGTCATTTCTGTGCCTGAAACGGGTCAAAATTGAAGCTTTTGAGTAAGCAAAACTCTGTAAAAATGGCAATTTTGGTCACTGTGAGGGTTGAAAAAGTGGTTATTCAACATGAGGCATGATCCAATTGACATTTTGAATCATTTTTGGTACAGTCCAAAAAATCAATTTTCGGATGAAAAACAATGACTCCGGACCTGTCGAACGATCCCAAAATGGTCTATAATGATGAAATTTTAACATTTATTCTTTTGACTATAAATTACTGTTGGATGTGAATTAGGAATTTGTCAACTAAAATAAGTGTGTTTAAAGTCATTTCTGTGCCTGAAACGGGTCAAAATTGAAGCTTTTGAGTAAGCAAAACTCTGTAAAAATGGCAATTTTGGTCACTGTGAGGGTTTAAAAAGTGGTTATTCAACATGAGGCATGATCCAATTGACATTTTGAATCATTTTTGGTACAGTCCAAAAAATCAATTTTCGGATGAAAAACGATGACTCCGGACCTGTCGAACGATCCCAAAATGGTCTATAATGATGAAATTTTAACATTTAATCTTTTGACTCTAAATTACTGTTGGATGTGAATTAGGACTTTGTCAACTAAAATAAGTGTGTTTAAAGTCATTTCTGTGCCTAAAATTGGTCAAAATTGAAGCTTTTGAGTAAGCAAAACTCTGTAAAAATGGCAATTTTGGTCACTGTGAGGGTTTAAAAAGTGGTTATTCAACATGAGGCATGATCCAATTGACATTTTGAATCATTTTTGGTACAGTCCAAAAAATCAATTTTCGGATGAAAAACAATGACTCCGGACCTGTCGAACGATCCCAAAATGGTCTATAATGATGAAATTTTAACATTTAATCTTTTGACTCTAAATTACTGTTGGATGTGAATTAGGACTTTGTCAACTAAAATAAGTGTGTTTAAAGTCATTTCTGTGCCTGAAACGGGTCAAAATTGAAGCTTTTGAGTAAGCAAAACTCTTTAAAAATGGCAATTTTGGTCACTGTGAGGGTTTAAAAAGTGGTTATTCAACATGAGGCATGATCCAATTGACATTTTGAATCATTTTTGGTACAGTCCAAAAAATCAATTTTCGGATGAAAAACGATGACTCCGGACCTGTCGAACCATCCCAAAATGGTCTATAATGATGAAATTTCAACATTTAATCTTTTGACTCTAAATAACTGTTGGATGTGAATTAGGACTTTGTCAACTAAAATAAGTGTGTTTAAAGTCATTTCTGTGCCTGAAACGGGTCAAAATTGAAGCTTTTGAGTAAGCAAAACTCTGTAAAAATGGCAATTGTGGTCACTGTGAGGGTTTAAAAAGTGGTTATTCAACATGAGCCATGATCCAATTGACATTTTGAATCATTTTTGGTACAGTCCGAAAAATCAATTTTCGGATGAAAAACGATGACTCCGGACCTGTCGAACGATCCCAAAATGGTCTATAATGATGAAATTTAAACATATTGGGGCATATTACCAACAACTAGCGATAATTTTTGTCTCTAACTTGTTTAGAGACAAAAATTATCGCCGCACATCGGCGATTTTTATCGCAGATAAACCTTGCTATTAACAAGGTTTATCGCAAATGCGATAAAAAACGGCCGAAATGCATGAATATCGCTGAAAAGTCAGCGATATTCATGCATTATCGAGCAAATGCTCTTAGCCATGTTATCCACCTCCCATTGGATAACATGGCTAAGAACTGCTCAGGGCAGGTGTTAGCTTTTGGAGATATTCCCACTTAGCGCGAATATCTCCAAAAGTTGGTAATAGGAGATAGCGATGTTAGCGACTGTTTTCAGTCTCTAACATCTTGGCACGCCCACTTTGCATCTCATTAGTGATAAATATCACTGACATGCAAAGTGGGGCCCAAGATGGTCGCTATCTCCTACTAGCTGTCGCTAACTGGTGTTAGCGACAGCTTGGTAATAGGGAGATAATTTTATCTCCGCTTTCTTGGCTTTTAAAGCCAAAAAAGCGGAGATAAACCCCTTGATAATATGCCCCTTAATCTTTTGACTCTAAATTACTGTTGGATGTGAATTATGATTTTGTCAACTAGAATAAGTGTGTTTAAAGTCATTTCTGTGCCTGAAACTGGTCAAAATGGAAGCTTTTGAGTAAGCAAAACTCTGTAAAAATGGCAATTTTGGTCACTGTGAGGGTTTAAAAAGTGGTTATTCAACATGAGGAATGGTCCAATTGACATTTTGAATCATTTTTGGTACAGTCCCAAAAATCAATTTTCGGATGAAAAACGATGACTCCGGACCTGTCGAACGATCCCAAAATGGTCTATAATGATGAAATTTTAACATTTAATCTTTTGACTCTAAATTACTGTTGGATGTGAATTAGGACTTTGTCAACTAAAATAAGTGTGTTTAAAGTCATTTCTGTGCCTGAAATTGGTCAAAATTGAAGCTTTTGAGTAAGCAAAACTCTGTAAAAATGGCAATTTTGGTCACTGTGAGGGTTTAAAAAGTGGTTATTCAACATGAGGCATGATCCAATTGACATTTTGAATCATTTTTGGTACAGTCCAAAAAATCAATTTTCGGATGAAAAACAATGACTCCGGACCTGTCGAACGATCCCAAAATGGTCTATAATGATGAAATTTTAACATTTAATCTTTTGACTCTAAATGACTGTTGGATGTGAATTATGACTTTGTCAACTAGAATAAGTGTGTTTAAAGTCATTTCTGTGCCTGAAACGGGTCAAAATGGAAGCTTTTGAGTAAGCAAAACTCTGTAAAAATGGCAATTTTGGTCACTGTGAGGGTTTAAAAAGGGGTTATTCAACATGAGGCATGATCCAATTGACATTTTGAATCATTTTTGGTACAGTCCAAAAAATCAATTTTCGGATGAAAAACGATGACTCCGGACCTGTTGAACGATCCCAAAATGGTCTATAATGATGAAATTTTAACATTTAATCTTTTGACTCTAAATTACTGTTGGATGTGAATTAGGACTTTGTCAACTAAAATAAGTGTGTTTAAAGTCATTTCTGTGCCTGAAACGGGTCAAAATTGAAGCTTTTGAGTAAGCAAAACTCTGTAAAAATTGCAATTTTGGTCACTGTGAGGGTTTAAAAAGTGGTTATTCAACATGAGGCATGATCCAATTGACATTTTGAATCATTTTTGGTACAGTCCAAAAAATCAATTTTCGGATGAAAAACGATGACTCCGGACCTGTCGAACGATCCCAAAATGGTCTATAATGATGAAATCTCAACATTTAATCTTTTGACTCTAAATGACTGTTGGATGTGAATTATGACTTTGTCAACTAAAATAAGTGTGTTTAAAGTCATTTCTGTGCCTGAAACGGGTCAAAATTGAAGCTTTTGAGTAAGCAAAACTCTGTAAAAATGGCAATTTTGGTCACTGTGAGGGTTGAAAAAGTGGTTATTCAACATGAGGCATGATCCAATTGACATTTTGAATCATTTTTGGTACAGTCCAAAAAAATCAATTTTCGGATGAAAAACGATGACTCCGGACCTGTCGAAGGATCCCAAAATGGTCTATAATGATGAAATTTCAACATTTAATCTTTTGATTCTAAATGACTGTTGGATGTGAATTATGACTTTGTCAACTAGAATAAGTGTGTTTAAAGTCATTTCTGTGCCTGAAACGTGTCAAAATGGAAGCTTTTGAGTAAGCAAAACTCTGTAAAAATGGCAATTTTGGTCACTGTGAGGGTTTAAAAAGTGGTTATTCAACATGAGGCATGATCCAATTGACATTTTGAATCATTTTTGGTACAGTCCAAAAAATCAATTTTCGGATGAAAAACGATGACTCCGGACCTGTCGAACGATCCCAAAATGGTCTATAATGATGAAATTTTAACATTTAATCTTTTGACTCTAAATGACTGTTGGATGTGAATTATGACTTTGTCAACTAAAATAAGTGTGTTTAAAGTCATTTCTGTGCCTGAAACAGGTCAAATTTGAAGCTTTTGAGTAAGCAAAACTCTGTAAAAATGGCAATTTTGGTCACTGTGAGGGTTTAAAAAGTGGTTATTCAACATGAGGCATGATCCAATTGACATTTTGAATCATTTTTGGTACAGTCCGAAAAATCAATTTTCGGATGAAAAACGATGACTCCGGACCTGTCGAACGATCCCAAAATGGTCTATAATGATGAAATTTCAACATTTAATCTTTTGACTCTCAATTACTGTTGGATGTGAATTATGACTTTGTCAACTAGAATAAGTGTGTTTAAAGTCATTTCTGTGCCTGAAACGGGTCAAAATGAAAGCTTTTGAGTAAGCAAAACTCTGTAAAAATGGCAATTTTGGTCACTGTGAGGGTTTAAAAAGTGGTTATTCAACATGAGGCATGATCCAATTGACATTTTGAATCATTTTTGGTACAGTCCAAAAAATCAATTTTCGGATGAAAAACAATGACTCCGGACCTGTCGAACGATCCCAAAATGGTCTATAATGATGAAATTTTAACATTTAATCTTTTGACTCTAAATTACTGTTGGATGTGAATTAGGACTTTGTCAACTAAAATAAGTGTGTTTAAAGTCATTTCTGTGCCTGAAACGGGTCAAAATTGAAGCTTTTGAGTAAGCAAAACTCTTTAAAAATGGCAATTTTGGTCACTGTGAGGGTTTAAAAAGTGGTTATTCAACATGAGGCATGATCCAATTGACATTTTGAATCATTTTTGGTACAGTCCAAAAAATCAATTTTCGGATGAAAAACGATGACTCCGGACCTGTCGAACGATCACAAACTGGTCTATAATGATGAAATTTTAACATTTAATCTTTTGACTCTAAATTACTGTTGGATGTGAATTAGGACTTTGTCAACTAAAATAAGTGTGTTTAAAGTCATTTCTGTGCCTGAAATTGTTCAAAATTGAAGCTTTTGAGTAAGCAAAACTCTGTAAAAATGGCAATTTTGGTCACTGTGAGGGTTTAAAAAGTGGTTATTCAACATGAGGCATGATCCAATTGACATTTTGAATCATTTTTGGTACAGTCCAAAAAATCAATTTTCGGATGAAAAACGATGACTCCGGACCTGTCGAACGATCCCAAAATGGTCTATAATGATGAAATTTCAACATTTAATCTTTTGACTCTAAATGACTGTTGGATGTGAATTATGACTTTGTCAACTAAAATAAGTGTGTTTAAAGTCATTTCTGTGCCTGAAACGGGTCAAAATTGAAGCTTTTGAGTAAGCAAAACTCTGTAAAAATGGCAATTTTGGTCACTGTGAGGGTTTAAAAAGTGGTTATTCAACATGAGGCATGATCCAATTGACATTTTGAATCATTTTTGGTACAGTCCAAAAAATCAATTTTCGGATGAAAAACAATGACTCCGGACCTGTCGAACGATCCCAAAATGGTCTATAATGATGAAATTTTAACATTTAATCTTTTGACTCTAAATTACTGTTGGATGTGAATTAGGACTTTGTCAACTAAAATAAGTGTGTTTAAAGTCATTTCTGTGCCTGAAACGGGTCAAAATTGAAGCTTTTGAGTAAGCAAAACTCTTTAAAAATTGCAATTTTGGTCACTGTGAGGGTTTAAAAAGTGGTTATTCAACATGAGGCATGATCCAATTGACATTTTGAATCATTTTTGGTACAGTCCAAAAAATCAATTTTCGGATGAAAAACGATGACTCCGGACCTGTCGAACCATCCCAAAATGGTCTATAATGATGAAATTTCAACATTTAATCTTTTGACTCTAAATGACTGTTGGATGTGAATTAGGACTTTGTCAACTAAAATAAGTGTGTTTAAAGTCATTTCTGTGCCTGAAACGGGTCAAAATTGAAGCTTTTGAGTAAGCAAAACTCGGTAAAAATGGCAATTTTGGTCACTGTGAGGGTTTAAAAAGTGGTTATTCAACATGAGGCATGATCCAATTGACATTTTGAATCATTTTTGGTACAGTCCAAAAAATCAGTTTTCGGATGAAAAACGATGACTCCGGACCTGTCGAACGATCCCAAAATGGTCTATAATGATGAAATTTTAACATTTATTCTTTTGACTATAAATTACTGTTGGATGTGAATTAGGAATTTGTCAACTAAAATAAGTGTGTTTAAAGTCATTTCTGTGCCTGAAACGGGTCAAAATTGAAGATTTTGAGTAAGCAAAACTCTGTAAAAATGGCAATTTTGGTCACTGTGAGGGTTTAAAAAGTGGTTATTCAACATGAGGCATGATCCAATTGACATTTTGAATCATTTTTGGTACAGTCCAAAAAATCAATTTTCGGATGAAAAACGATGACTCCGGACCTGTCGAACAATCCCAAAATGGTCTATAATGATGAAATGTAAACATTTAATCTTTTGACTCTAAATTACTGTTGGATGTGAATTATGATTTTGTCAACTAGAATAAGTGTGTTTAAAGTCATTTCTGTGCCTGAAACGGGTCAAAATGGAAGCTTTTGAGTAAGCAAAACTCTGTAAAAATGGCAATTTTGGTCACTGTGAGGGTTTAAAAAGTGGTTATTCAACATGAGGCATGATCCAATTGACATTTTGAATCATTTTTGGTACAGTCCAAAAAATCAATTTTCGGATGAAAAACGATGACTCCGGACCTGTCGAACGATCCCAAAATGGTCTATAATGATGAAATTTTAACATTTAATCTTTTGACTCTAAATTACTGTTGGATGTGAATTAGGACTTTGTCAACTAAAATAAGTGTGTTTAAAGTCATTTCTGTGCCTGAAATTGGTCAAAATTGAAGCTTTTGAGTAAGCAAAACTCTGTAAAAATGGCAATTTTGGTCACTGTGAGGGTTTAAAAAGTGGTTATTCAACATGAGGCATGATCCAATTGACATTTTGAATCATTTTTGGTACAGTCCAAAAAATCAATTTTCGGATGAAAAACAATGACTCCGGACCTGTCGAACGATCCCAAAATGGTCTATAATGATGAAATTTTAACATTTAATCTTTTGACTCTAAATTACTGTTGGATGTGAATTAGGACTTTGTCAACTAAAATAAGTGTGTTTAAAGTCATTTCTGTGCCTGAAACGGGTCAAAATTGAAGCTTTTGAGTAAGCAAAACTCTTTAAAAATGGCAATTTTGGTCACTGTGAGGGTTTAAAAAGTGGTTATTCAACATGAGGCATGATCCAATTGACATTTTGAATCATTTTTGGTACAGTCCAAAAAATCAATTTTCGGATGAAAAACGATGACTCCGGACCTGTCGAACCATCCCAAAATGGTCTATAATGATGAAATTTCAACATTTAATCTTTTGACTCTAAATAACTGTTGGATGTGAATTAGGACTTTGTCAACTAAAATAAGTGTGTTTAAAGTCATTTCTGTGCCTGAAACGGGTCAAAATTGAAGCTTTTGAGTAAGCAAAACTCTGTAAAAATGGCAATTGTGGTCACTGTGAGGGTTTAAAAAGTGGTTATTCAACATGAGGCATGATCCAATTGACATTTTGAATCATTTTTGGTACAGTCCGAAAAATCAATTTTCGGATGAAAAACGATGACTCCGGACCTGTCGAACGATCCCAAAATGGTCTATAATGATGAAATTTAAACATTTAATCTTTTGACTCTAAATTACTGTTGGATGTGAATTATGATTTTGTCAACTAGAATAAGTGTGTTTAAAGTCATTTCTGTGCCTGAAACTGGTCAAAATGGAAGCTTTTGAGTAAGCAAAACTCTGTAAAAATGGCAATTTTGGTCACTGTGAGGGTTTAAAAAGTGGTTATTCAACATGAGGCATGATCCAATTGACATTTTGAATCATTTTCGGTACAGTCCCAAAAATCACTTTTCGGATGAAAAACGATGACTCCGGACCTGTCGAACGATCCCAAAATGGTCTATAATGATGAAATTTTAACATTTAATCTTTTGACTCTAAATGACTGTTGGATGTGAATTATGACTTTGTCAACTAGAATAAGTGTGTTTAAAGTCATTTCTGTGCCTGAAACGGGTCAAAATGGAAGCTTTTGAGTAAGCAAAACTCTGTAAAAATGGCAATTTTGGTCACTGTGAGGGTTTAAAAAGGGGTTATTCAACATGAGGCATGATCCAATTGACATTTTGAATCATTTTTGGTACAGTCCAAAAAATCAATTTTCGGATGAAAAAAGATGACTCCGGACCTGTCGAACGATCCCAAAATGGTCTATAATGATGAAATTTTAACATTTAATCTTTTAACTCTAAATTACTGTTGGATGTGAATTAGGACTTTGTCAACTAAAATAAGTGTGTTTAAAGTCATTTCTGTGCCTGAAACGGGTCAAAATTGAAGCTTTTGAGTAAGCAAAACTCTGTAAAAATTGCAATTTTGGTCACTGTGAGGGTTTAAAAAGTGGTTATTCAACATGAGGCATGATCCAATTGACATTTTGAATCATTTTTGGTACAGTCCAAAAAATCAATTTTCGGATGAAAAACGATGACTCCGGACCTGTCGAACGATCCCAAAATGGTCTATAATGATGAAATCTCAACATTTAATCTTTTGACTCTAAATGACTGTTGGATGTGAATTATGACTTTGTCAACTAAAATAAGTGTGTTTAAAGTCATTTCTGTGCCTGAAACGGGTCAAAATATAAGCTTTTGAGTAAGCAAAACTCTGTAAAAATGGCAATTTTGGTCACTGTGAGGGTTGAAAAAGTGGTTATTCAACATGAGGCATGATCCAATTGACATTTTGAATCATTTTTGGTACAGTCCAAAAAAATCAATTTTCGGATGAAAAACGATGACTCCGGACCTGTCGAACGATCCCAAAATGGTCTATAATGATGAAATTTAAACATTTAATCTTTTGACTCTAAATTACTGTTGGATGTGAATTATGACTTTGTCAACTAGAATAAGTGTGTTTAAAGTCATTTCTGTGCCTGAAACGGGTCAAAATGGAAGCTTTTGAGTAAGCAAAACTCTGTAAAAATGGCAATTTTGGTCACTGTGAGGGTTTAAAAAGTGGTTATTCAACATGAGGCATGATCCAATTGACATTTTGAATCATTTTTGGTACAGTCCAAAAAATCAATTTTCGGATGAAAAACGATGACTCCGGACCTGTCGAACGATCCCAAAATGGTCTATAATGATGAAATTTAAACATTTAATCTTTTGACTCTAAATTACTGTTGGATGTGAATTATGATTTTGTCAACTAGAATAAGTGTGTTTAAAGTCATTTCTGTGCCTGAAACTGGTCAAAATGGAAGCTTTTGAGTAAGCAAAACTCTGTAAAAATGGCAATTTTGGTCACTGTGAGGGTTTAAAAAGTGGTTATTCAACATGAGGCATGATCCAATTGACATTTTGAATCATTTTCGGTACAGTCCCAAAAATCACTTTTCGGATGAAAAACGATGACTCCGGACCTGTCGAACGATCCCAAAATGGTCTATAATGATGAAATTTTAACATTTAATCTTTTGACTCTAAATGACTGTTGGATGTGAATTATGACTTTGTCAACTAGAATAAGTGTGTTTAAAGTCATTTCTGTGCCTGAAACGGGTCAAAATGGAAGCTTTTGAGTAAGCAAAACTCTGTAAAAATGGCAATTTTGGTCACTGTGAGGGTTTAAAAAGTGGTTATTCAACATGAGGCATGATCCAATTGACATTTTGAATCATTTTTGGTACAGTCCAAAAAATCAATTTTCGGATGAAAAACGATGACTCCGGACCTGTCGAACGATCCCAAAATGGTCTATAATGATGAAATTTTAACATTTAATCTTTTGACTCTAAATTACTGTTGGATGTGAATTAGGACTTGGTCAACTAAAATAAGTGTGTTTAAAGTCATTTCTGTGCCTGAAACGGGTCAAAATTTAAGCTTTTGAGTAAAGAAAACTCTGTAAAAATGGCAATTGTGGTCACTGTGAGGGTTTAAAAAGTGGTTATTCAACATGAGGCAAGATCCAATTGACATTTCGAATCATTTTTGGTACAGTCCAAAAAATCAATTTTCGGATGAAAAACGATGACTCCGGACCTGTCGAACGATCCCAAAATGGTCTATAATGATGAAATTTTAACATTTATTCTTTTGACTATAAATTACTGTTGGATGTGAATTAGGAATTTGTCAACTAAAATAAGTGTGTTTAAAGTCATTTCTGTGCCTGAAACGGGTCAAAATTGAAGCTTTTGAGTAAGCAAAACTCTGTAAAAATGGCAATTTTGGTCACTGTGAGGGTTTAAAAAGTGGTTATTCAACATGAGGCATGATCCAATTGACATTTTGAATCATTTTTGGTACAGTCCAAAAAATCAATTTTCGGATGAAAAACGATGACTCCGGACCTGTCGAACGATCCCAAAATGGTCTATAATGATCAAATTTTAACATTTAATCTTTTGACTCTAAATGACTGTTGGGTGTGAATTATGACTTTGTCAACTAGAATAAGTGTGTTTAAAGTCATTTCTGTGCCTGAAACGGGTCAAAATGGAAGCTTTTGAGTAAGCAAAACTCTGTAAAAATGGCAATTTTGGTCACTGTGAGGGTTTAAAAAGTGGTTATTCAACATGAGGCATGATCCAATTGACATTTTGAATCATTTTTGGTACAGTCCAAAAAAATCAATTTTCGGATGAAAAACGATGACTCCGGACCTGTCGAACGATCCCAAAATAGTCTATAATGATGAAATTTTAACATTTAATCTTTTGACTCTAAATTACTGTTGGATGTGAATTAGGACTTTGTCAACTAAAATAAGTGTGTTTAAAGTCATTTCTGTGCCTGAAATTGGTCAAAATTGAAGCTTTTGAGTAAGCAAAACTCTGTAAAAATGGCAATTTTGGTCACTGTGAGGGTTTAAAAAGTGGTTATTCAACATGAGGCATGATCCAATTGACATTTTGAATCATTTTTGGTACAGTCCAAAAAATCAATTTTCGGATGAAAAACAATGACTCCGGACCTGTCGAACGATCCCAAAATGGTCTATAATGATGAAATTTTAACATTTAATCTTTTGACTCTAAATTACTGTTGGATGTGAATTAGGACTTTGTCAACTAAAATAAGTGTGTTTAAAGTCATTTCTGTGCCTGAAACGGGTCAAAATTGAAGCTTTTGAGTAAGCAAAACTCTTTAAAAATGGCAATTTTGGTCACTGTGAGGGTTTAAAAAGTGGTTATTCAACATGAGGCATGATCCAATTGACATTTTGAATCATTTTTGGTACAGTCCAAAAAATCAATTTTCGGATGAAAAACGATGACTCCGGACCTGTCGAACCATCCCAAAATGGTCTATAATGATGAAATTTCAACATTTAATCTTTTGACTCTAAATAACTGTTGGATGTGAATTAGGACTTTGTCAACTAAAATAAGTGTGTTTAAAGTCATTTCTGTGCCTGAAACGGGTCAAAATTGAAGCTTTTGAGTAAGCAAAACTCTGTAAAAATGGCAATTGTGGTCACTGTGAGGGTTTAAAAAGTGGTTATTCAACATGAGGCATGATCCAATTGACATTTTGAATCATTTTTGGTACAGTCCGAAAAATCAATTTTCGGATGAAAAACGATGACTCCGGACCTGTCGAACGATCCCAAAATGGTCTATAATGATGAAATTTAAACATTTAATCTTTTGACTCTAAATTACTGTTGGATGTGAATTATGATTGTGTCAACTAGAATAAGTGTGTTTAAAGTCATTTCTGTGCCTGAAACTGGTCAAAATGGAAGCTTTTGAGTAAGCAAAACTCTGTAAAAATGGCAATTTTGGTCACTGTGAGGGTTTAAAAAGTGGTTATTCAACATGAGGCATGATCCAATTGACATTTTGAATCATTTTCGGTACAGTCCCAAAAATCACTTTTCGGATGAAAAACGATGACTCCGGACCTGTCGAACGATCCCAAAATGGTCTATAATGATGAAATTTTAACATTTAATCTTTTGACTCTAAATGACTGTTGGATGTGAATTATGACTTTGTCAACTAGAATAAGTGTGTTTAAAGTCATTTCTGTGCCTGAAACGGGTCAAAATGGAAGCTTTTGAGTAAGCAAAACTCTGTAAAAATGGCAATTTTGGTCACTGTGAGGGTTTAAAAAGGGGTTATTCAACATGAGGCATGATCCAATTGACATTTTGAATCATTTTTGGTACAGTCCAAAAAATCAATTTTCGGATGAAAAACGATGACTCCAGACCTGTCGAACGATCCCAAAATGGTCTATAATGATGAAATTTTAACATTTAATCTTTTGACTCTAAATTACTGTTGGATGTGAATTATGACTTTGTCAACTAGAATAAGTGTGTTTAAAGTCATTTCTGTGCCTGAAACGGGTCAAAATGGAAGCTTTTGAGTAAGCAAAACTCTGTAAAAATGGCAATTTTGGTCACTGTGAGGGTTTAAAAAGTGGTTATTCAACATGAGGCATGATCCAATTGACATTTTGAATCATTTTTGGTACAGTCCAAAAAATCAATTTTCGGATGAAAAAAGATGACTCCGGACCTGTCGAACGATCCCAAAATGGTCTATAATGATGAAATTTTAACATTTAATCTTTTGACTCTAAATTACTGTTGGATGTGAATTAGGACTTTGTCAACTAAAATAAGTGTGTTTAAAGTCATTTCTGTGCCTGAAACGGGTCAAAATTGAAGCTTTTGAGTAAGCAAAACTCTGTAAAAATGGCAATTTTGGTCACTGTGAGGGTTTAAAAAGTGGTTATTCAACATGAGGCATGATCCAATTGACATTTTGAATCATTTTTGGTACAGTCCAAAAAATCAATTTTCGGATGAAAAACGATGACTCCGGACCTGTCGAACGATCCCAAAATGGTCTATAATGATGAAATTTAAACATTTAATCTTTTGACTCTAAATTACTGTTGGATGTGAATTATGATTTTGTCAACTAGAATAAGTGTGTTTAAAGTCATTTCTGTGCCTGAAACTGGTCAAAATGGAAGCTTTTGAGTAAGCAAAACTCTGTAAAAATGGCAATTTTGGTCACTGTGAGGGTTTAAAAAGTGGTTATTCAACATGAGGCATGATCCAATTGACATTTTGAATCATTTTCGGTACAGTCCCAAAAATCACTTTTCGGATGAAAAACGATGACTCCGGACCTGTCGAACGATCCCAAAATGGTCTATAATGATGAAATTTTAACATTTAATCTTTTGACTCTAAATGACTGTTGGATGTGAATTATGACTTTGTCAACTAGAATAAGTGTGTTTAAAGTCATTTCTGTGCCTGAAACGGGTCAAAATGGAAGCTTTTGAGTAAGCAAAACTCTGTAAAAATGGCAATTTTGGTCACTGTGAGGGTTTAAAAAGGGGTTATTCAACATGAGGCATGATCCAATTGACATTTTGAATCATTTTTGGTACAGTCCAAAAAATCAATTTTCGGATGAAAAACGATGACTCCGGACCTGTCGAACGATCCCAAAATGGTCTATAATGATGAAATTTAAACATTTAATCTTTTGACTCTAAATTACTGTTGGATGTGAATTATGACTTTGTCAACTAGAATAAGTGTGTTTAAAGTCATTTCTGTGCCTGAAACGGGTCAAAATGGAAGCTTTTGAGTAAGCAAAACTCTGTAAAAATGGCAATTTTGGTCACTGTGAGGGTTTAAAAAGTGGTTATTCAACATGAGGCATGATCCAATTGACATTTTGAATCATTTTTGGTACAGTCCAAAAAATCAATTTTCGGATGAAAAACGATGACTCCGGACCTGTCGAACGATCCCAAAATGGTCTATAATGATGAAATTTAAACATTTAATCTTTTGACTCTAAATTACTGTTGGATGTGAATTATGATTTTGTCAACTAGAATAAATGTGTTTAAAGTCATTTCTGTGCCTGAAACTGGTCAAAATGGAAGCTTTTGAGTAAGCAAAACTCTGTAAAAATGGCAATTTTGGTCACTGTGAGGGTTTAAAAAGTGGTTATTCAACATGAGGCATGATCCAATTGACATTTTGAATCATTTTCGGTACAGTCCCAAAAATCACTTTTCGGATGAAAAACGATGACTCCGGACCTGTCGAACGATCCCAAAATGGTCTATAATGATGAAATTTTAACATTTAATCTTTTGACTCTAAATGACTGTTGGATGTGAATTATGACTTTGTCAACTAGAATAAGTGTGTTTAAAGTCATTTCTGTGCCTGAAACGGGTCAAAATGGAAGCTTTTGAGTAAGCAAAACTCTGTAAAAATGGCAATTTTGGTCACTGTGAGGGTTTAAAAAGTGGTTATTCAACATGAGGCATGATCCAATTGACATTTTGAATCATTTTTGGTACAGTCCAAAAAATCAATTTTCGGATGAAAAACGATGACTCCGGACCTGTCGAACGATCCCAAAATGGTCTATAATGATGAAATTTTAACATTTAATCTTTTGACTCTAAATTACTGTTGGATGTGAATTAGGACTTGGTCAACTAAAATAAGTGTGTTTAAAGTCATTTCTGTGCCTGAAACGGGTCAAAATTTAAGCTTTTGAGTAAAGAAAACTCTGTAAAAATGGCAATTGTGGTCACTGTGAGGGTTTAAAAAGTGGTTATTCAACATGAGGCAAGATCCAATTGACATTTCGAATCATTTTTGGTACAGTCCAAAAAATCAATTTTCGGATGAAAAACGATGACTCCGGACCTGTCGAACGATCCCAAAATGGTCTATAATGATGAAATTTTAACATTTATTCTTTTGACTATAAATTACTGTTGGATGTGAATTAGGAATTTGTCAACTAAAATAAGTGTGTTTAAAGTCATTTCTGTGCCTGAAACGGGTCAAAATTGAAGCTTTTGAGTAAGCAAAACTCTGTAAAAATGGCAATTGTGGTCACTGTGAGGGTTTAAAAAGTGGTTATTCAACATGAGGCATGATCCAATTGACATTTTGAATCATTTTTGGTACAGTCCGAAAAATCAATTTTCGGATGAAAAACGATGACTCCGGACCTGTCGAACGATCCCAAAATGGTCTATAATGATGAAATTTAAACATTTAATCTTTTGACTCTAAATTACTGTTGGATGTGAATTATGATTTTGTCAACTAGAATAAGTGTGTTTAAAGTCATTTCTGTGCCTGAAACTGGTCAAAATGGAAGCTTTTGAGTAAGCAAAACTCTGTAAAAATGGCAATTTTGGTCACTGTGAGGGTTTAAAAAGTGGTTATTCAACATGAGGCATGATCCAATTGACATTTTGAATCATTTTCGGTACAGTCCCAAAAATCACTTTTCGGATGAAAAACGATGACTCCGGACCTGTCGAACGATCCCAAAATGGTCTATAATGATGAAATTTTAACATTTAATCTTTTGACTCTAAATGACTGTTGGATGTGAATTATGACTTTGTCAACTAGAATAAGTGTGTTTAAAGTCATTTCTGTGCCTGAAACGGGTCAAAATGGAAGCTTTTGAGTAAGCAAAACTCTGTAAAAATGGCAATTTTGGTCACTGTGAGGGTTTAAAAAGGGGTTATTCAACATGAGGCATGATCCAATTGACATTTTGAATCATTTTTGGTACAGTCCAAAAAATCAATTTTCGGATGAAAAACGATGACTCCGGACCTGTCGAACGATCCCAAAATGGTCTATAATGATGAAATTTTAACATTTAATCTTTTGACTCTAAATTACTGTTGGATGTGAATTATGACTTTGTCAACTAGAATAAGTGTGTTTAAAGTCATTTCTGTGCCTGAAACGGGTCAAAATGGAAGCTTTTGAGTAAGCAAAACTCTGTAAAAATGGCAATTTTGGTCACTGTGAGGGTTTAAAAAGTGGTTATTCAACATGAGGCATGATCCAATTGACATTTTGAATCATTTTTGGTACAGTCCAAAAAATCAATTTTCGGATGAAAAAAGATGACTCCGGACCTGTCGAACGATCCCAAAATGGTCTATAATGATGAAATTTTAACATTTAATCTTTTGACTCTAAATTACTGTTGGATGTGAATTAGGACTTTGTCAACTAAAATAAGTGTGTTTAAAGTCATTTCTGTGCCTGAAACGGGTCAAAATTGAAGCTTTTGAGTAAGCAAAACTCTGTAAAAATGGCAATTTTGGTCACTGTGAGGGTTTAAAAAGTGGTTATTCAACATGAGGCATGATCCAATTGACATTTTGAATCATTTTTGGTACAGTCCAAAAAATCAATTTTCGGATGAAAAACGATGACTCCGGACCTGTCGAACGATCCCAAAATGGTCTATAATGATGAAATTTAAACATTTAATCTTTTGACTCTAAATTACTGTTGGATGTGAATTATGATTTTGTCAACTAGAATAAGTGTGTTTAAAGTCATTTCTGTGCCTGAAACTGGTCAAAATGGAAGCTTTTGAGTAAGCAAAACTCTGTAAAAATGGCAATTTTGGTCACTGTGAGGGTTTAAAAAGTGGTTATTCAACATGAGGCATGATCCAATTGACATTTTGAATCATTTTCGGTACAGTCCCAAAAATCACTTTTCGGATGAAAAACGATGACTCCGGACCTGTCGAACGATCCCAAAATGGTCTATAATGATGAAATTTTAACATTTAATCTTTTGACTCTAAATGACTGTTGGATGTGAATTATGACTTTGTCAACTAGAATAAGTGTGTTTAAAGTCATTTCTGTGCCTGAAACGGGTCAAAATGGAAGCTTTTGAGTAAGCAAAACTCTGTAAAAATGGCAATTTTGGTCACTGTGAGGGTTTAAAAAGGGGTTATTCAACATGAGGCATGATCCAATTGACATTTTGAATCATTTTTGGTACAGTCCAAAAAATCAATTTTCGGATGAAAAACGATGACTCCGGACCTTGTCGAACGATCCCAAAATGGTCTATAATGATGACATTTTAACATTTAATCTTTTGACTCTAAATTACTGTTGGATGTGAATTATGACTTTGTCAACTAGAATAAGTGTGTTTAAAGTCATTTCTGTGCCTGAAACGGGTCAAAATGGAAGCTTTTGAGTAAGCAAAACTCTGTAAAAATGGCAATTTTGGTCACTGTGAGGGTTTAAAAAGTGGTTATTCAACATGAGGCATGATCCAATTGACATTTTGAATCATTTTTGGTACAGTCCAAAAAATCAATTTTCGGATGAAAAACGATGACTCCGGACCTGTCGAACGATCCCAAAATGGTCTATAATGATGACATTTTAACATTTAATCTTTTGACTCTAAATTACTGTTGGATGTGAATTAGGACTTGGTCAACTAAAATAAGTGTGTTTAAAGTCATTTCTGTGCCTGAAACGGGTCAAAATTTAAGCTTTTGAGTAAGGAAAACTCTGTAAAAATGGCAATTGTGGTCACTGTGAGGGTTTAAAAAGTGGTTATTCAACATGAGGCAAGATCCAATTGACATTTTGAATCATTTTTGGTACAGTCCAAAAAATCAATTTTCGGATGAAAAACGATGACTCCGGACCTGTCGAACGATCCCAAAATGGTCTATAATGATGAAATTTTAACATTTATTCTTTTGACTATAAATTACTGTTGGATGTGAATTAGGAATTTGACAACTAAAATAAGTGTGTTTAAAGTCATTTCTGTGCCTGAAACGGGTCAAAATTGAAGCTTTTGAGTAAGCAAAACTCTGTAAAAATGGCAATTTTGGTCACTGTGAGGGTTTAAAAAGTGGTTATTCAACATGAGGCATGATCCAATTGACATTTTGAATCATTTTTGGTACAGTCCAAAAAATCAATTTTCGGATGAAAAACGATGACTCCGGACCTGTCGAACGATCCCAAAATGGTCTATAATGATCAAATTTTAACATTTAATCTTTTGACTCTAAATGACTGTTGGGTGTGAATTATGACTTTGTCAACTAGAATAAGTGTGTTTAAAGTCATTTCTGTGCCTGAAACGGGTCAAAATGGAAGCTTTTGAGTAAGCAAAACTCTGTAAAAATGGCAATTTTGGTCACTGTGAGGGTTTAAAAAGTGGTTATTCAACATGAGGCATGATCCAATTGACATTTTGAATCATTTTTGGTACAGTCCAAAAAAATCAATTTTCGGATGAAAAACGATGACTCCGGACCTGTCGAACGATCCCAAAATGGTCTATAATGATGAAATTTTAACATTTAATCTTTTGACTCTAAATTACTGTTGGATGTGAATTAGGACTTTGTCAACTAAAATAAGTGTGTTTAAAGTCATTTCTGTGCCTGAAATTGGTCAAAATTGAAGCTTTTGAGTAAGCAAAACTCTGTAAAAATGGCAATTTTGGTCACTGTGAGGGTTTAAAAAGTGGTTATTCAACATGAGGCATGATCCAATTGACATTTTGAATCATTTTTGGTACAGTCCAAAAAATCAATTTTCGGATGAAAAACAATGACTCCGGACCTGTCGAACGATCCCAAAATGGTCTATAATGATGAAATTTTAACATTTAATCTTTTGACTCTAAATTACTGTTGGATGTGAATTAGGACTTTGTCAACTAAAATAAGTGTGTTTAAAGTCATTTCTGTGCCTGAAACGGGTCAAAATTGAAGCTTTTGAGTAAGCAAAACTCTTTAAAAATGGCAATTTTGGTCACTGTGAGGGTTTAAAAAGTGGTTATTCAACATGAGGCATGATCCAATTGACATTTTGAATCATTTTTGGTACAGTCCAAAAAATCAATTTTCGGATGAAAAACGATGACTCCGGACCTGTCGAACCATCCCAAAATGGTCTATAATGATGAAATTTCAACATTTAATCTTTTGACTCTAAATAACTGTTGGACGTGAATTAGGACTTTGTCAACTAAAATAAGTGTGTTTAAAGTCATTTCTGTGCCTGAAACGGGTCAAAATTGAAGCTTTTGAGTAAGCAAAACTCTGTAAAAATGGCAATTGTGGTCACTGTGAGGGTTTAAAAAGTGGTTATTCAACATGAGGCATGATCCAATTGACATTTTGAATCATTTTTGGTACAGTCCGAAAAATCAATTTTCGGATGAAAAACGATGACTCCGGACCTGTCGAACGATCCCAAAATGGTCTATAATGATGAAATTTAAACATTTAATCTTTTGACTCTAAATTACTGTTGGATGTGAATTATGATTTTGTCAACTAGAATAAGTGTGTTTAAAGTCATTTCTGTGCCTGAAACTGGTCAAAATGGAAGCTTTTGAGTAAGCAAAACTCTGTAAAAATGGCAATTTTGGTCACTGTGAGGGTTTAAAAAGTGGTTATTCAACATGAGGCATGATCCAATTGACATTTTGAATCATTTTCGGTACAGTCCCAAAAATCAATTTTCGGATGAAAAATGATGACTCCGGACCTGTCGAACGATCCCAAAATGGTCTATAATGATGAAATTTTAACATTTAATCTTTTGACTCTAAATTACTGTTGGATGTGAATTATGACTTTGTCAACTAGAATAAGTGTGTTTAAAGTCATTTCTGTGCCTGAAACGGGTCAAAATGGAAGCTTTTGAGTAAGCAAAACTCTGCAAAAATGGCAATTTTGGTCACTGTGAGGGTTTAAAAAGTGGTTATTCAACATGAGGCATGATCCAATTGACATTTTGAATCATTTTTGGTACAGTCCAAAAAATCAATTTTCGGATGAAAAAAGATGACTCCGGACCTGTCGAACGATCCCAAAATGGTCTATAATGATGAAATTTTAACATTTAATCTTTTGACTCTAAATTACTGTTGGATGTGAATTAGGACTTTGTCAACTAAAATAAGTGTGTTTAAAGTCATTTCTGTGCCTGAAACGGGTCAAAATTGAAGCTTTTGAGTAAGCAAAACTCTGTAAAAATTGCACTTTTGGTCACTGTGAGGGTTTAAAAAGTGGTTATTCAACATGAGGCATGATCCAATTGACATTTTGAATCATTTTCGGTACAGTCCCAAAAATCACTTTTCGGATGAAAAACGATGACTCCGGACCTGTCGAACGATCCCAAAATGGTCTATAATGATGAAATTTTAACATTTAATCTTTTGACTCTAAATGACTGTTGGATGTGAATTATGACTTTGTCAACTAGAATAAGTGTGTTTAAAGTCATTTCTGTGCCTGAAACGGGTCAAAATGGAAGCTTTTGAGTAAGCAAAACTCTGTAAAAATGGCAATTTTGGTCACTGTGAGGGTTTAAAAAGGGGTTATTCAACATGAGGCATGATCCAATTGACATTTTGAATCATTTTTGGTACAGTCCAAAAAATCAATTTTCGGATGAAAAACGATGACTCCGGACCTGTCGAACGATCCCAAAATGGTCTATAATGATGAAATTTAAACATTTAATCTTTTGACTCTAAATTACTGTTGGATGTGAATTATGACTTTGTCAACTAGAATAAGTGTGTTTAAAGTCATTTCTGTGCCTGAAACGGGTCAAAATGGAAGCTTTTGAGTAAGCAAAACTCTGTAAAAATGGCAATTTTGGTCACTGTGAGGGTTTAAAAAGTGGTTATTCAACATGAGGCATGATCCAATTGACATTTTGAATCATTTTTGGTACAGTCCAAAAAATCAATTTTCGGATGAAAAACGATGACTCCGGACCTGTCGAACGATCCCAAAATGGTCTATAATGATGAAATTTAAACATTTAATCTTTTGACTCTAAATTACTGTTGGATGTGAATTATGATTTTGTCAACTAGAATAAGTGTGTTTAAAGTCATTTCTGTGCCTGAAACTGGTCAAAATGGAAGCTTTTGAGTAAGCAAAACTCTGTAAAAATGGCAATTTTGGTCACTGTGAGGGTTTAAAAAGTGGTTATTCAACATGAGGCATGATCCAATTGACATTTTGAATCATTTTCGGTACAGTCCCAAAAATCACTTTTCGGATGAAAAACGATGACTCCGGACCTGTCGAACGATCCCAAAATGGTCTATAATGATGAAATTTTAACATTTAATCTTTTGACTCTAAATGACTGTTGGATGTGAATTATGACTTTGTCAACTAGAATAAGTGTGTTTAAAGTCATTTCTGTGCCTGAAACGGGTCAAAATGGAAGCTTTTGAGTAAGCAAAACTCTGTAAAAATGGCAATTTTGGTCACTGTGAGGGTTTAAAAAGTGGTTATTCAACATGAGGCATGATCCAATTGACATTTTGAATCATTTTTGGTACAGTCCAAAAAATCAATTTTCGGATGAAAAACGATGACTCCGGACCTGTCGAACGATCCCAAAATGGTCTATAATGATGAAATTTTAACATTTAATCTTTTGACTCTAAATTACTGTTGGATGTGAATTAGGACTTGGTCAACTAAAATAAGTGTGTTTAAAGTCATTTCTGTGCCTGAAACGGGTCAAAATTTAGGCTTTTGAGTAAAGAAAACTCTGTAAAAATGGCAATTGTGGTCACTGTGAGGGTTTAAAAAGTGGTTATTCAACATGAGGCAAGATCCAATTGACATTTCGAATCATTTTTGGTACAGTCCAAAAAATCAATTTTCGGATGAAAAACGATGACTCCGGACCTGTCGAACGATCCCAAAATGGTCTATAATGATGAAATTTTAACATTTATTCTTTTGACTATAAATTACTGTTGGATGTGAATTAGGAATTTGTCAACTAAAATAAGTGTGTTTAAAGTCATTTCTGTGCCTGAAACGGGTCAAAATTGAAGCTTTTGAGTAAGCAAAACTCTGTAAAAATGGCAATTTTGGTCACTGTGAGGGTTTAAAAAGTGGTTATTCAACATGAGGCATGATCCAATTGACATTTTGAATCATTTTTGGTACAGTCCAAAAAATCAATTTTCGGATGAAAAACGATGACTCCGGACCTGTCGAACGATCCCAAAATGGTCTATAATGATCAAATTTTAACATTTAATCTTTTGACTCTAAATGACTGTTGGGTGTGAATTATGACTTTGTCAACTAGAATAAGTGTGTTTAAAGTCATTTCTGTGCCTGAAACGGGTCAAAATGGAAGCTTTTGAGTAAGCAAAACTCTGTAAAAATGGCAATTTTGGTCACTGTGAGGGTTTAAAAAGTGGTTATTCAACATGAGGCATGATCCAATTGACATTTTGAATCATTTTTGGTACAGTCCAAAAAAATCAATTTTCGGATGAAAAACGATGACTCCGGACCTGTCGAACGATCCCAAAATAGTCTATAATGATGAAATTTTAACATTTAATCTTTTGACTCTAAATTACTGTTGGATGTGAATTAGGACTTTGTCAACTAAAATAAGTGTGTTTAAAGTCATTTCTGTGCCTGAAATTGGTCAAAATTGAAGCTTTTGAGTAAGCAAAACTCTGTAAAAATGGCAATTTTGGTCACTGTGAGGGTTTAAAAAGTGGTTATTCAACATGAGGCATGATCCAATTGACATTTTGAATCATTTTTGGTACAGTCCAAAAAATCAATTTTCGGATGAAAAACAATGACTCCGGACCTGTCGAACGATCCCAAAATGGTCTATAATGATGAAATTTTAACATTTAATCTTTTGACTCTAAATTACTGTTGGATGTGAATTAGGACTTTGTCAACTAAAATAAGTGTGTTTAAAGTCATTTCTGTGCCTGAAACGCGTCAAAATTGAAGCTTTTGAGTAAGCAAAACTCTTTAAAAATGGCAATTTTGGTCACTGTGAGGGTTTAAAAAGTGGTTATTCAACATGAGGCATGATCCAATTGACATTTTGAATCATTTTTGGTACAGTCCAAAAAATCAATTTTCGGATGAAAAACGATGACTCCGGACCTGTCGAACCATCCCAAAATGGTCTATAATGATGAAATTTCAACATTTAATCTTTTGACTCTAAATAACTGTTGGATGTGAATTAGGACTTTGTCAACTAAAATAAGTGTGTTTAAAGTCATTTCTGTGCCTGAAACGGGTCAAAATTGAAGCTTTTGAGTAAGCAAAACTCTGTAAAAATGGCAATTGTGGTCACTGTGAGGGTTTAAAAAGTGGTTATTCAACATGAGGCATGATCCAATTGACATTTTGAATCATTTTTGGTACAGTCCGAAAAATCAATTTTCGGATGAAAAACGATGACTCCGGACCTGTCGAACGATCCCAAAATGGTCTATAATGATGAAATTTAAACATTTAATCTTTTGACTCTAAATTACTGTTGGATGTGAATTATGATTTTGTCAACTAGAATAAGTGTGTTTAAAGTCATTTCTGTGCCTGAAACTGGTCAAAATGGAAGCTTTTGAGTAAGCAAAACTCTGTAAAAATGGCAATTTTGGTCACTGTGAGGGTTTAAAAAGTGGTTATTCAACATGAGGCATGATCCAATTGACATTTTGAATCATTTTCGGTACAGTCCCAAAAATCACTTTTCGGATGAAAAACGATGACTCCGGACCTGTCGAACGATCCCAAAATGGTCTATAATGATGAAATTTTAACATTTAATCTTTTGACTCTAAATGACTGTTGGATGTGAATTATGACTTTGTCAACTAGAATAAGTGTGTTTAAAGTCATTTCTGTGCCTGAAACGGGTCAAAATGGAAGCTTTTGAGTAAGCAAAACTCTGTAAAAATGGCAATTTTGGTCACTGTGAGGGTTTAAAAAGGGGTTATTCAACATGAGGCATGATCCAATTGACATTTTGAATCATTTTTGGTACAGTCCAAAAAATCAATTTTCGGATGAAAAACGATGACTCCGGACCTGTCGAACGATCCCAAAATGGTCTATAATGATGAAATTTTAACATTTAATCTTTTGACTCTAAATTACTGTTGGATGTGAGTTATGACTTTGTCAACTAGAATAAGTGTGTTTAAAGTCATTTCTGTGCCTGAAACGGGTCAAAATGGAAGCTTTTGAGTAAGCAAAACTCTGTAAAAATGGCAATTTTGGTCACTGTGAGGGTTTACAAAGTGGTTATTCAACATGAGGCATGATCCAATTGACATTTTGAATCATTTTTGGTACAGTCCAAAAAATCAATTTTCGGATGAAAAAAGATGACTCCGGACCTGTCGAACGATCCCAAAATGGTCTATAATGATGAAATTTTAACATTTAATCTTTTGACTCTAAATTACTGTTGGATGTGAATTAGGACTTTGTCAACTAAAATAAGTGTGTTTAAAGTCATTTCTGTGCCTGAAACGGGTCAAAATTGAAGCTTTTGAGTAAGCAAAACTCTGTAAAAATGGCAATTTTGGTCACTGTGAGGGTTTAAAAAGTGGTTATTCAACATGAGGCATGATCCAATTGACATTTTGAATCATTTTTGGTACAGTCCAAAAAATCAATTTTCGGATGAAAAACGATGACTCCGGACCTGTCGAACGATCCCAAAATGGTCTATAATGATGAAATTTAAACATTTAATCTTTTGACTCTAAATTACTGTTGGATGTGAATTATGATTTTGTCAACTAGAATAAGTGTGTTTAAAGTCATTTCTGTGCCTGAAACTGGTCAAAATGGAAGCTTTTGAGTAAGCAAAACTCTGTAAAAATGGCAATTTTGGTCACTGTGAGGGTTTAAAAAGTGGTTATTCAACATGAGGCATGATCCAATTGACATTTTGAATCATTTTCGGTACAGTCCCAAAAATCACTTTTCGGATGAAAAACGATGACTCCGGACCTGTCGAACGATCCCAAAATGGTCTATAATGATGAAATTTTAACATTTAATCTTTTGACTCTAAATGACTGTTGGATGTGAATTATGACTTTGTCAACTAGAATAAGTGTGTTTAAAGTCATTTCTGTGCCTGAAACGGGTCAAAATGGAAGCTTTTGAGTAAGCAAAACTCTGTAAAAATGGCAATTTTGGTCACTGTGAGGGTTTAAAAAGGGGTTATTCAACATGAGGCATGATCCAATTGACATTTTGAATCATTTTTGGTACAGTCCAAAAAATCAATTTTCGGATGAAAAACGATGACTCCGGACCTTGTCGAACGATCCCAAAATGGTCTATAATGATGACATTTTAACATTTAATCTTTTGACTCTAAATTACTGTTGGATGTGAATTATGACTTTGTCAACTAGAATAAGTGTGTTTAAAGTCATTTCTGTGCCTGAAACGGGTCAAAATGGAAGCTTTTGAGTAAGCAAAACTCTGTAAAAATGGCAATTTTGGTCACTGTGAGGGTTTAAAAAGTGGTTATTCAACATGAGGCATGATCCAATTGACATTTTGAATCATTTTTGGTACAGTCCAAAAAATCAATTTTCGGATGAAAAACGATGACTCCGGACCTGTCGAACGATCCCAAAATGGTCTATAATGATGACATTTTAACATTTAATCTTTTGACTCTAAATTACTGTTGGATGTGAATTAGGACTTGGTCAACTAAAATAAGTGTGTTTAAAGTCATTTCTGTGCCTGAAACGGGTCAAAATTTAAGCTTTTGAGTAAGGAAAACTCTGTAAAAATGGCAATTGTGGTCACTGTGAGGGTTTAAAAAGTGGTTATTCAACATGAGGCATGATCCAATTGACATTTTGAATCATTTTCGGTACAGTCCCAAAAATCACTTTTCGGATGAAAAACGATGACTCCGGACCTGTCGAACGATCCCAAAATGGTCTATAATGATGAAATTTTAACATTTAATCTTTTGACTCTAAATGACTGTTGGATGTGAATTATGACTTTGTCAACTAGAATAAGTGTGTTTAAAGTCATTTCTGTGCCTGAAACGGGTCAAAATGGAAGCTTTTGAGTAAGCAAAACTCTGTAAAAATGGCAATTTTGGTCACTGTGAGGGTTTAAAAAGGGGTTATTCAACATGAGGCATGATCCAATTGACATTTTGAATCATTTTTGGTACAGTCCAAAAAATCAATTTTCGGATGAAAAACGATGACTCCGGACCTTGTCGAACGATCCCAAAATGGTCTATAATGATGACATTTTAACATTTAATCTTTTGACTCTAAATTACTGTTGGATGTGAATTATGACTTTGTCAACTAGAATAAGTGTGTTTAAAGTCATTTCTGTGCCTGAAACGGGTCAAAATGGAAGCTTTTGAGTAAGCAAAACTCTGTAAAAATGGCAATTTTGGTCACTGTGAGGGTTTAAAAAGTGGTTATTCAACATGAGGCATGATCCAATTGACATTTTGAATCATTTTTGGTACAGTCCAAAAAATCAATTTTCGGATGAAAAACGATGACTCCGGACCTGTCGAACGATCCCAAAATGGTCTATAATGATGACATTTTAACATTTAATCTTTTGACTCTAAATTACTGTTGGATGTGAATTAGGACTTGGTCAACTAAAATAAGTGTGTTTAAAGTCATTTCTGTGCCTGAAACGGGTCAAAATTTAAGCTTTTGAGTAAGGAAAACTCTGTAAAAATGGCAATTGTGGTCACTGTGAGGGTTTAAAAAGTGGTTATTCAACATGAGGCAAGATCCAATTGACATTTTGAATCATTTTTGGTACAGTCCAAAAAATCAATTTTCGGATGAAAAACGATGACTCCGGACCTGTCGAACGATCCCAAAATGGTCTATAATGATGAAATTTTAACATTTATTCTTTTGACTATAAATTACTGTTGGATGTGAATTAGGAATTTGACAACTAAAATAAGTGTGTTTAAAGTCATTTCTGTGCCTGAAACGGGTCAAAATTGAAGCTTTTGAGTAAGCAAAACTCTGTAAAAATGGCAATTTTGGTCACTGTGAGGGTTTAAAAAGTGGTTATTCAACATGAGGCATGATCCAATTGACATTTTGAATCATTTTTGGTACAGTCCAAAAAATCAATTTTCGGATGAAAAACGATGACTCCGGACCTGTCGAACGATCCCAAAATGGTCTATAATGATCAAATTTTAACATTTAATCTTTTGACTCTAAATGACTGTTGGGTGTGAATTATGACTTTGTCAACTAGAATAAGTGTGTTTAAAGTCATTTCTGTGCCTGAAACGGGTCAAAATGGAAGCTTTTGAGTAAGCAAAACTCTGTAAAAATGGCAATTTTGGTCACTGTGAGGGTTTAAAAAGTGGTTATTCAACATGAGGCATGATCCAATTGACATTTTGAATCATTTTTGGTACAGTCCAAAAAAATCAATTTTCGGATGAAAAACGATGACTCCGGACCTGTCGAACGATCCCAAAATGGTCTATAATGATGAAATTTTAACATTTAATCTTTTGACTCTAAATTACTGTTGGATGTGAATTAGGACTTTGTCAACTAAAATAAGTGTGTTTAAAGTCATTTCTGTGCCTGAAATTGGTCAAAATTGAAGCTTTTGAGTAAGCAAAACTCTGTAAAAATGGCAATTTTGGTCACTGTGAGGGTTTAAAAAGTGGTTATTCAACATGAGGCATGATCCAATTGACATTTTGAATCATTTTTGGTACAGTCCAAAAAATCAATTTTCGGATGAAAAACAATGACTCCGGACCTGTCGAACGATCCCAAAATGGTCTATAATGATGAAATTTTAACATTTAATCTTTTGACTCTAAATTACTGTTGGATGTGAATTAGGACTTTGTCAACTAAAATAAGTGTGTTTAAAGTCATTTCTGTGCCTGAAACGGGTCAAAATTGAAGCTTTTGAGTAAGCAAAACTCTTTAAAAATGGCAATTTTGGTCACTGTGAGGGTTTAAAAAGTGGTTATTCAACATGAGGCATGATCCAATTGACATTTTGAATCATTTTTGGTACAGTCCAAAAAATCAATTTTCGGATGAAAAACGATGACTCCGGACCTGTCGAACGATCCCAAAATGGTCTATAATGATGAAATTTAAACATTTAATCTTTTGACTCTAAATTACTGTTGGATGTGAATTATGATTTTGTCAACTAGAATAAGTGTGTTTAAAGTCATTTCTGTGCCTGAAACTGGTCAAAATGGAAGCTTTTGAGTAAGCAAAACTCTGTAAAAATGGCAATTTTGGTCACTGTGAGGGTTTAAAAAGTGGTTATTCAACATGAGGCATGATCCAATTGACATTTTGAATCATTTTCGGTACAGTCCCAAAAATCAATTTTCGGATGAAAAATGATGACTCCGGACCTGTCGAACGATCCCAAAATGGTCTATAATGATGAAATTTTAACATTTAATCTTTTGACTCTAAATTACTGTTGGATGTGAATTATGACTTTGTCAACTAGAATAAGTGTGTTTAAAGTCATTTCTGTGCCTGAAACGGGTCAAAATGGAAGCTTTTGAGTAAGCAAAACTCTGCAAAAATGGCAATTTTGGTCACTGTGAGGGTTTAAAAAGTGGTTATTCAACATGAGGCATGATCCAATTGACATTTTGAATCATTTTTGGTACAGTCCAAAAAATCAATTTTCGGATGAAAAAAGATGACTCCGGACCTGTCGAACGATCCCAAAATGGTCTATAATGATGAAATTTTAACATTTAATCTTTTGACTCTAAATTACTGTTGGATGTGAATTAGGACTTTGTCAACTAAAATAAGTGTGTTTAAAGTCATTTCTGTGCCTGAAACGGGTCAAAATTGAAGCTTTTGAGTAAGCAAAACTCTGTAAAAATTGCAATTTTGGTCACTGTGAGGGTTTAAAAAGTGGTTATTCAACATGAGGCATGATCCAATTGACATTTTGAATCATTTTCGGTACAGTCCCAAAAATCACTTTTCGGATGAAAAACGATGACTCCGGACCTGTCGAACGATCCCAAAATGGTCTATAATGATGAAATTTTAACATTTAATCTTTTGACTCTAAATGACTGTTGGATGTGAATTATGACTTTGTCAACTAGAATAAGTGTGTTTAAAGTCATTTCTGTGCCTGAAACGGGTCAAAATGGAAGCTTTTGAGTAAGCAAAACTCTGTAAAAATGGCAATTTTGGTCACTGTGAGGGTTTAAAAAGGGGTTATTCAACATGAGGCATGATCCAATTGACATTTTGAATCATTTTTGGTACAGTCCAAAAAATCAATTTTCGGATGAAAAACGATGACTCCGGACCTGTCGAACGATCCCAAAATGGTCTATAATGATGAAATTTAAACATTTAATCTTTTGACTCTAAATTACTGTTGGATGTGAATTATGACTTTGTCAACTAGAATAAGTGTGTTTAAAGTCATTTCTGTGCCTGAAACGGGTCAAAATGGAAGCTTTTGAGTAAGCAAAACTCTGTAAAAATGGCAATTTTGGTCACTGTGAGGGTTTAAAAAGTGGTTATTCAACATGAGGCATGATCCAATTGACATTTTGAATCATTTTTGGTACAGTCCAAAAAATCAATTTTCGGATGAAAAACGATGACTCCGGACCTGTCGAACGATCCCAAAATGGTCTATAATGATGAAATTTAAACATTTAATCTTTTGACTCTAAATTACTGTTGGATGTGAATTATGATTTTGTCAACTAGAATAAGTGTGTTTAAAGTCATTTCTGTGCCTGAAACTGGTCAAAATGGAAGCTTTTGAGTAAGCAAAACTCTGTAAAAATGGCAATTTTGGTCACTGTGAGGGTTTAAAAAGTGGTTATTCAACATGAGGCATGATCCAATTGACATTTTGAATCATTTTCGGTACAGTCCCAAAAATCACTTTTCGGATGAAAAACGATGACTCCGGACCTGTCGAACGATCCCAAAATGGTCTATAATGATGAAATTTTAACATTTAATCTTTTGACTCTAAATGACTGTTGGATGTGAATTATGACTTTGTCAACTAGAATAAGTGTGTTTAAAGTCATTTCTGTGCCTGAAACGGGTCAAAATGGAAGCTTTTGAGTAAGCAAAACTCTGTAAAAATGGCAATTTTGGTCACTGTGAGGGTTTAAAAAGTGGTTATTCAACATGAGGCATGATCCAATTGACATTTTGAATCATTTTTGGTACAGTCCAAAAAATCAATTTTCGGATGAAAAACGATGACTCCGGACCTGTCGAACGATCCCAAAATGGTCTATAATGATGAAATTTTAACATTTAATCTTTTGACTCTAAATTACTGTTGGATGTGAATTAGGACTTGGTCAACTAAAATAAGTGTGTTTAAAGTCATTTCTGTGCCTGAAACGGGTCAAAATTTAGGCTTTTGAGTAAAGAAAACTCTGTAAAAATGGCAATTGTGGTCACTGTGAGGGTTTAAAAAGTGGTTATTCAACATGAGGCAAGATCCAATTGACATTTCGAATCATTTTTGGTACAGTCCAAAAAATCAATTTTCGGATGAAAAACGATGACTCCGGACCTGTCGAACGATCCCAAAATGGTCTATAATGATGAAATTTTAACATTTATTCTTTTGACTATAAATTACTGTTGGATGTGAATTAGGAATTTGTCAACTAAAATAAGTGTGTTTAAAGTCATTTCTGTGCCTGAAACGGGTCAAAATTGAAGCTTTTGAGTAAGCAAAACTCTGTAAAAATGGCAATTTTGGTCACTGTGAGGGTTTAAAAAGTGGTTATTCAACATGAGGCATGATCCAATTGACATTTTGAATCATTTTTGGTACAGTCCAAAAAATCAATTTTCGGATGAAAAACGATGACTCCGGACCTGTCGAACGATCCCAAAATGGTCTATAATGATCAAATTTTAACATTTAATCTTTTGACTCTAAATGACTGTTGGGTGTGAATTATGACTTTGTCAACTAGAATAAGTGTGTTTAAAGTCATTTCTGTGCCTGAAACGGGTCAAAATGGAAGCTTTTGAGTAAGCAAAACTCTGTAAAAATGGCAATTTTGGTCACTGTGAGGGTTTAAAAAGTGGTTATTCAACATGAGGCATGATCCAATTGACATTTTGAATCATTTTTGGTACAGTCCAAAAAAATCAATTTTCGGATGAAAAACGATGACTCCGGACCTGTCGAACGATCCCAAAATAGTCTATAATGATGAAATTTTAACATTTAATCTTTTGACTCTAAATTACTGTTGGATGTGAATTAGGACTTTGTCAACTAAAATAAGTGTGTTTAAAGTCATTTCTGTGCCTGAAATTGGTCAAAATTGAAGCTTTTGAGTAAGCAAAACTCTGTAAAAATGGCAATTTTGGTCACTGTGAGGGTTTAAAAAGTGGTTATTCAACATGAGGCATGATCCAATTGACATTTTGAATCATTTTTGGTACAGTCCAAAAAATCAATTTTCGGATGAAAAACAATGACTCCGGACCTGTCGAACGATCCCAAAATGGTCTATAATGATGAAATTTTAACATTTAATCTTTTGACTCTAAATTACTGTTGGATGTGAATTAGGACTTTGTCAACTAAAATAAGTGTGTTTAAAGTCATTTCTGTGCCTGAAACGCGTCAAAATTGAAGCTTTTGAGTAAGCAAAACTCTTTAAAAATGGCAATTTTGGTCACTGTGAGGGTTTAAAAAGTGGTTATTCAACATGAGGCATGATCCAATTGACATTTTGAATCATTTTTGGTACAGTCCAAAAAATCAATTTTCGGATGAAAAACGATGACTCCGGACCTGTCGAACCATCCCAAAATGGTCTATAATGATGAAATTTCAACATTTAATCTTTTGACTCTAAATAACTGTTGGATGTGAATTAGGACTTTGTCAACTAAAATAAGTGTGTTTAAAGTCATTTCTGTGCCTGAAACGGGTCAAAATTGAAGCTTTTGAGTAAGCAAAACTCTGTAAAAATGGCAATTGTGGTCACTGTGAGGGTTTAAAAAGTGGTTATTCAACATGAGGCATGATCCAATTGACATTTTGAATCATTTTTGGTACAGTCCGAAAAATCAATTTTCGGATGAAAAACGATGACTCCGGACCTGTCGAACGATCCCAAAATGGTCTATAATGATGAAATTTAAACATTTAATCTTTTGACTCTAAATTACTGTTGGATGTGAATTATGATTTTGTCAACTAGAATAAGTGTGTTTAAAGTCATTTCTGTGCCTGAAACTGGTCAAAATGGAAGCTTTTGAGTAAGCAAAACTCTGTAAAAATGGCAATTTTGGTCACTGTGAGGGTTTAAAAAGTGGTTATTCAACATGAGGCATGATCCAATTGACATTTTGAATCATTTTCGGTACAGTCCCAAAAATCACTTTTCGGATGAAAAACGATGACTCCGGACCTGTCGAACGATCCCAAAATGGTCTATAATGATGAAATTTTAACATTTAATCTTTTGACTCTAAATGACTGTTGGATGTGAATTATGACTTTGTCAACTAGAATAAGTGTGTTTAAAGTCATTTCTGTGCCTGAAACGGGTCAAAATGGAAGCTTTTGAGTAAGCAAAACTCTGTAAAAATGGCAATTTTGGTCACTGTGAGGGTTTAAAAAGGGGTTATTCAACATGAGGCATGATCCAATTGACATTTTGAATCATTTTTGGTACAGTCCAAAAAATCAATTTTCGGATGAAAAACGATGACTCCGGACCTGTCGAACGATCCCAAAATGGTCTATAATGATGAAATTTTAACATTTAATCTTTTGACTCTAAATTACTGTTGGATGTGAGTTATGACTTTGTCAACTAGAATAAGTGTGTTTAAAGTCATTTCTGTGCCTGAAACGGGTCAAAATGGAAGCTTTTGAGTAAGCAAAACTCTGTAAAAATGGCAATTTTGGTCACTGTGAGGGTTTACAAAGTGGTTATTCAACATGAGGCATGATCCAATTGACATTTTGAATCATTTTTGGTACAGTCCAAAAAATCAATTTTCGGATGAAAAAAGATGACTCCGGACCTGTCGAACGATCCCAAAATGGTCTATAATGATGAAATTTTAACATTTAATCTTTTGACTCTAAATTACTGTTGGATGTGAATTAGGACTTTGTCAACTAAAATAAGTGTGTTTAAAGTCATTTCTGTGCCTGAAACGGGTCAAAATTGAAGCTTTTGAGTAAGCAAAACTCTGTAAAAATGGCAATTTTGGTCACTGTGAGGGTTTAAAAAGTGGTTATTCAACATGAGGCATGATCCAATTGACATTTTGAATCATTTTTGGTACAGTCCAAAAAATCAATTTTCGGATGAAAAACGATGACTCCGGACCTGTCGAACGATCCCAAAATGGTCTATAATGATGAAATTTAAACATTTAATCTTTTGACTCTAAATTACTGTTGGATGTGAATTATGATTTTGTCAACTAGAATAAGTGTGTTTAAAGTCATTTCTGTGCCTGAAACTGGTCAAAATGGAAGCTTTTGAGTAAGCAAAACTCTGTAAAAATGGCAATTTTGGTCACTGTGAGGGTTTAAAAAGTGGTTATTCAACATGAGGCATGATCCAATTGACATTTTGAATCATTTTCGGTACAGTCCCAAAAATCACTTTTCGGATGAAAAACGATGACTCCGGACCTGTCGAACGATCCCAAAATGGTCTATAATGATGAAATTTTAACATTTAATCTTTTGACTCTAAATGACTGTTGGATGTGAATTATGACTTTGTCAACTAGAATAAGTGTGTTTAAAGTCATTTCTGTGCCTGAAACGGGTCAAAATGGAAGCTTTTGAGTAAGCAAAACTCTGTAAAAATGGCAATTTTGGTCACTGTGAGGGTTTAAAAAGGGGTTATTCAACATGAGGCATGATCCAATTGACATTTTGAATCATTTTTGGTACAGTCCAAAAAATCAATTTTCGGATGAAAAACGATGACTCCGGACCTTGTCGAACGATCCCAAAATGGTCTATAATGATGACATTTTAACATTTAATCTTTTGACTCTAAATTACTGTTGGATGTGAATTATGACTTTGTCAACTAGAATAAGTGTGTTTAAAGTCATTTCTGTGCCTGAAACGGGTCAAAATGGAAGCTTTTGAGTAAGCAAAACTCTGTAAAAATGGCAATTTTGGTCACTGTGAGGGTTTAAAAAGTGGTTATTCAACATGAGGCATGATCCAATTGACATTTTGAATCATTTTTGGTACAGTCCAAAAAATCAATTTTCGGATGAAAAACGATGACTCCGGACCTGTCGAACGATCCCAAAATGGTCTATAATGATGACATTTTAACATTTAATCTTTTGACTCTAAATTACTGTTGGATGTGAATTAGGACTTGGTCAACTAAAATAAGTGTGTTTAAAGTCATTTCTGTGCCTGAAACGGGTCAAAATTTAAGCTTTTGAGTAAGGAAAACTCTGTAAAAATGGCAATTGTGGTCACTGTGAGGGTTTAAAAAGTGGTTATTCAACATGAGGCATGATCCAATTGACATTTTGAATCATTTTCGGTACAGTCCCAAAAATCACTTTTCGGATGAAAAACGATGACTCCGGACCTGTCGAACGATCCCAAAATGGTCTATAATGATGAAATTTTAACATTTAATCTTTTGACTCTAAATGACTGTTGGATGTGAATTATGACTTTGTCAACTAGAATAAGTGTGTTTAAAGTCATTTCTGTGCCTGAAACGGGTCAAAATGGAAGCTTTTGAGTAAGCAAAACTCTGTAAAAATGGCAATTTTGGTCACTGTGAGGGTTTAAAAAGGGGTTATTCAACATGAGGCATGATCCAATTGACATTTTGAATCATTTTTGGTACAGTCCAAAAAATCAATTTTCGGATGAAAAACGATGACTCCGGACCTTGTCGAACGATCCCAAAATGGTCTATAATGATGACATTTTAACATTTAATCTTTTGACTCTAAATTACTGTTGGATGTGAATTATGACTTTGTCAACTAGAATAAGTGTGTTTAAAGTCATTTCTGTGCCTGAAACGGGTCAAAATGGAAGCTTTTGAGTAAGCAAAACTCTGTAAAAATGGCAATTTTGGTCACTGTGAGGGTTTAAAAAGTGGTTATTCAACATGAGGCATGATCCAATTGACATTTTGAATCATTTTTGGTACAGTCCAAAAAATCAATTTTCGGAGGAAAAACCATGACTCCGGACCTGTCGAACGATCCCAAAATGGTCTATAATGATGACATTTTAACATTTAATCTTTTGACTCTAAATTACTGTTGGATGTGAATTAGGACTTGGTCAACTAAAATAAGTGTGTTTAAAGTCATTTCTGTGCCTGAAACGGGTCAAAATTTAAGCTTTTGAGTAAGGAAAACTCTGTAAAAATGGCAATTGTGGTCACTGTGAGGGTTTAAAAAGTGGTTATTCAACATGAGGCAAGATCCAATTGACATTTTGAATCATTTTTGGTACAGTCCAAAAAATCAATTTTCGGATGAAAAACGATGACTCCGGACCTGTCGAACGATCCCAAAATGGTCTATAATGATGAAATTTTAACATTTATTCTTTTGACTATAAATTACTGTTGGATGTGAATTAGGAATTTGACAACTAAAATAAGTGTGTTTAAAGTCATTTCTGTGCCTGAAACGGGTCAAAATTGAAGCTTTTGAGTAAGCAAAACTCTGTAAAAATGGCAATTTTGGTCACTGTGAGGGTTTAAAAAGTGGTTATTCAACATGAGGCATGATCCAATTGACATTTTGAATCATTTTTGGTACAGTCCAAAAAATCAATTTTCGGATGAAAAACGATGACTCCGGACCTGTCGAACGATCCCAAAATGGTCTATAATGATCAAATTTTAACATTTAATCTTTTGACTCTAAATGACTGTTGGGTGTGAATTATGACTTTGTCAACTAGAATAAGTGTGTTTAAAGTCATTTCTGTGCCTGAAACGGGTCAAAATGGAAGCTTTTGAGTAAGCAAAACTCTGTAAAAATGGCAATTTTGGTCACTGTGAGGGTTTAAAAAGTGGTTATTCAACATGAGGCATGATCCAATTGACATTTTGAATCATTTTTGGTACAGTCCAAAAAAATCAATTTTCGGATGAAAAACGATGACTCCGGACCTGTCGAACGATCCCAAAATGGTCTATAATGATGAAATTTTAACATTTAATCTTTTGACTCTAAATTACTGTTGGATGTGAATTAGGACTTTGTCAACTAAAATAAGTGTGTTTAAAGTCATTTCTGTGCCTGAAATTGGTCAAAATTGAAGCTTTTGAGTAAGCAAAACTCTGTAAAAATGGCAATTTTGGTCACTGTGAGGGTTTAAAAAGTGGTTATTCAACATGAGGCATGATCCAATTGACATTTTGAATCATTTTTGGTACAGTCCAAAAAATCAATTTTCGGATGAAAAACAATGACTCCGGACCTGTCGAACGATCCCAAAATGGTCTATAATGATGAAATTTTAACATTTAATCTTTTGACTCTAAATTACTGTTGGATGTGAATTAGGACTTTGTCAACTAAAATAAGTGTGTTTAAAGTCATTTCTGTGCCTGAAACGGGTCAAAATTGAAGCTTTTGAGTAAGCAAAACTCTTTAAAAATGGCAATTTTGGTCACTGTGAGGGTTTAAAAAGTGGTTATTCAACATGAGGCATGATCCAATTGACATTTTGAATCATTTTTGGTACAGTCCAAAAAATCAATTTTCGGATGAAAAACGATGACTCCGGACCTGTCGAACCATCCCAAAATGGTCTATAATGATGAAATTTCAACATTTAATCTTTTGACTCTAAATAACTGTTGGACGTGAATTAGGACTTTGTCAACTAAAATAAGTGTGTTTAAAGTCATTTCTGTGCCTGAAACGGGTCAAAATTGAAGCTTTTGAGTAAGCAAAACTCTGTAAAAATGGCAATTGTGGTCACTGTGAGGGTTTAAAAAGTGGTTATTCAACATGAGGCATGATCCAATTGACATTTTGAATCATTTTTGGTACAGTCCGAAAAATCAATTTTCGGATGAAAAACGATGACTCCGGACCTGTCGAACGATCCCAAAATGGTCTATAATGATGAAATTTAAACATTTAATCTTTTGACTCTAAATTACTGTTGGATGTGAATTATGATTTTGTCAACTAGAATAAGTGTGTTTAAAGTCATTTCTGTGCCTGAAACTGGTCAAAATGGAAGCTTTTGAGTAAGCAAAACTCTGTAAAAATGGCAATTTTGGTCACTGTGAGGGTTTAAAAAGTGGTTATTCAACATGAGGCATGATCCAATTGACATTTTGAATCATTTTCGGTACAGTCCCAAAAATCAATTTTCGGATGAAAAATGATGACTCCGGACCTGTCGAACGATCCCAAAATGGTCTATAATGATGAAATTTTAACATTTAATCTTTTGACTCTAAATTACTGTTGGATGTGAATTATGACTTTGTCAACTAGAATAAGTGTGTTTAAAGTCATTTCTGTGCCTGAAACGGGTCAAAATGGAAGCTTTTGAGTAAGCAAAACTCTGCAAAAATGGCAATTTTGGTCACTGTGAGGGTTTAAAAAGTGGTTATTCAACATGAGGCATTATCCAATTGACATTTTGAATCATTTTTGGTACAGTCCAAAAAATCAATTTTCGGATGAAAAAAGATGACTCCGGACCTGTCGAACGATCCCAAAATGGTCTATAATGATGAAATTTTAACATTTAATCTTTTGACTCTAAATTACTGTTGGATGTGAATTAGGACTTTGTCAACTAAAATAAGTGTGTTTAAAGTCATTTCTGTGCCTGAAACGGGTCAAAATTGAAGCTTTTGAGTAAGCAAAACTCTGTAAAAATTGCAATTTTGGTCACTGTGAGGGTTTAAAAAGTGGTTATTCAACATGAGGCATGATCCAATTGACATTTTGAATCATTTTCGGTACAGTCCCAAAAATCACTTTTCGGATGAAAAACGATGACTCCGGACCTGTCGAACGATCCCAAAATGGTCTATAATGATGAAATTTTAACATTTAATCTTTTGACTCTAAATGACTGTTGGATGTGAATTATGACTTTGTCAACTAGAATAAGTGTGTTTAAAGTCATTTCTGTGCCTGAAACGGGTCAAAATGGAAGCTTTTGAGTAAGCAAAACTCTGTAAAAATGGCAATTTTGGTCACTGTGAGGGTTTAAAAAGGGGTTATTCAACATGAGGCATGATCCAATTGACATTTTGAATCATTTTTGGTACAGTCCAAAAAATCAATTTTCGGATGAAAAACGATGACTCCGGACCTGTCGAACGATCCCAAAATGGTCTATAATGATGAAATTTAAACATTTAATCTTTTGACTCTAAATTACTGTTGGATGTGAATTATGACTTTGTCAACTAGAATAAGTGTGTTTAAAGTCATTTCTGTGCCTGAAACGGGTCAAAATGGAAGCTTTTGAGTAAGCAAAACTCTGTAAAAATGGCAATTTTGGTCACTGTGAGGGTTTAAAAAGTGGTTATTCAACATGAGGCATGATCCAATTGACATTTTGAATCATTTTTGGTACAGTCCAAAAAATCAATTTTCGGATGAAAAACGATGACTCCGGACCTGTCGAACGATCCCAAAATGGTCTATAATGATGAAATTTAAACATTTAATCTTTTGACTCTAAATTACTGTTGGATGTGAATTATGATTTTGTCAACTAGAATAAGTGTGTTTAAAGTCATTTCTGTGCCTGAAACTGGTCAAAATGGAAGCTTTTGAGTAAGCAAAACTCTGTAAAAATGGCAATTTTGGTCACTGTGAGGGTTTAAAAAGTGGTTATTCAACATGAGGCATGATCCAATTGACATTTTGAATCATTTTCGGTACAGTCCCAAAAATCACTTTTCGGATGAAAAACGATGACTCCGGACCTGTCGAACGATCCCAAAATGGTCTATAATGATGAAATTTTAACATTTAATCTTTTGACTCTAAATGACTGTTGGATGTGAATTATGACTTTGTCAACTAGAATAAGTGTGTTTAAAGTCATTTCTGTGCCTGAAACGGGTCAAAATGGAAGCTTTTGAGTAAGCAAAACTCTGTAAAAATGGCAATTTTGGTCACTGTGAGGGTTTAAAAAGTGGTTATTCAACATGAGGCATGATCCAATTGACATTTTGAATCATTTTTGGTACAGTCCAAAAAATCAATTTTCGGATGAAAAACGATGACTCCGGACCTGTCGAACGATCCCAAAATGGTCTATAATGATGAAATTTTAACATTTAATCTTTTGACTCTAAATTACTGTTGGATGTGAATTAGGACTTGGTCAACTAAAATAAGTGTGTTTAAAGTCATTTCTGTGCCTGAAACGGGTCAAAATTTAGGCTTTTGAGTAAAGAAAACTCTGTAAAAATGGCAATTGTGGTCACTGTGAGGGTTTAAAAAGTGGTTATTCAACATGAGGCAAGATCCAATTGACATTTCGAATCATTTTTGGTACAGTCCAAAAAATCAATTTTCGGATGAAAAACGATGACTCCGGACCTGTCGAACGATCCCAAAATGGTCTATAATGATGAAATTTTAACATTTATTCTTTTGACTATAAATTACTGTTGGATGTGAATTAGGAATTTGTCAACTAAAATAAGTGTGTTTAAAGTCATTTCTGTGCCTGAAACGGGTCAAAATTGAAGCTTTTGAGTAAGCAAAACTCTGTAAAAATGGCAATTTTGGTCACTGTGAGGGTTTAAAAAGTGGTTATTCAACATGAGGCATGATCCAATTGACATTTTGAATCATTTTTGGTACAGTCCAAAAAATCAATTTTCGGATGAAAAACGATGACTCCGGACCTGTCGAACGATCCCAAAATGGTCTATAATGATCAAATTTTAACATTTAATCTTTTGACTCTAAATGACTGTTGGGTGTGAATTATGACTTTGTCAACTAGAATAAGTGTGTTTAAAGTCATTTCTGTGCCTGAAACGGGTCAAAATGGAAGCTTTTGAGTAAGCAAAACTCTGTAAAAATGGCAATTTTGGTCACTGTGAGGGTTTAAAAAGTGGTTATTCAACATGAGGCATGATCCAATTGACATTTTGAATCATTTTTGGTACAGTCCAAAAAAATCAATTTTCGGATGAAAAACGATGACTCCGGACCTGTCGAACGATCCCAAAATAGTCTATAATGATGAAATTTTAACATTTAATCTTTTGACTCTAAATTACTGTTGGATGTGAATTAGGACTTTGTCAACTAAAATAAGTGTGTTTAAAGTCATTTCTGTGCCTGAAATTGGTCAAAATTGAAGCTTTTGAGTAAGCAAAACTCTGTAAAAATGGCAATTTTGGTCACTGTGAGGGTTTAAAAAGTGGTTATTCAACATGAGGCATGATCCAATTGACATTTTGAATCATTTTTGGTACAGTCCAAAAAATCAATTTTCGGATGAAAAACAATGACTCCGGACCTGTCGAACGATCCCAAAATGGTCTATAATGATGAAATTTTAACATTTAATCTTTTGACTCAAAATTACTGTTGGATGTGAATTAGGACTTTGTCAACTAAAATAAGTGTGTTTAAAGTCATTTCTGTGCCTGAAACGCGTCAAAATTGAAGCTTTTGAGTAAGCAAAACTCTTTAAAAATGGCAATTTTGGTCACTGTGAGGGTTTAAAAAGTGGTTATTCAACATGAGGCATGATCCAATTGACATTTTGAATCATTTTTGGTACAGTCCAAAAAATCAATTTTCGGATGAAAAACGATGACTCCGGACCTGTCGAACCATCCCAAAATGGTCTATAATGATGAAATTTCAACATTTAATCTTTTGACTCTAAATAACTGTTGGATGTGAATTAGGACTTTGTCAACTAAAATAAGTGTGTTTAAAGTCATTTCTGTGCCTGAAACGGGTCAAAATTGAAGCTTTTGAGTAAGCAAAACTCTGTAAAAATGGCAATTGTGGTCACTGTGAGGGTTTAAAAAGTGGTTATTCAACATGAGGCATGATCCAATTGACATTTTGAATCATTTTTGGTACAGTCCGAAAAATCAATTTTCGGATGAAAAACGATGACTCCGGACCTGTCGAACGATCCCAAAATGGTCTATAATGATGAAATTTAAACATTTAATCTTTTGACTCTAAATTACTGTTGGATGTGAATTATGATTTTGTCAACTAGAATAAGTGTGTTTAAAGTCATTTCTGTGCCTGAAACTGGTCAAAATGGAAGCTTTTGAGTAAGCAAAACTCTGTAAAAATGGCAATTTTGGTCACTGTGAGGGTTTAAAAAGTGGTTATTCAACATGAGGCATGATCCAATTGACATTTTGAATCATTTTCGGTACAGTCCCAAAAATCACTTTTCGGATGAAAAACGATGACTCCGGACCTGTCGAACGATCCCAAAATGGTCTATAATGATGAAATTTTAACATTTAATCTTTTGACTCTAAATGACTGTTGGATGTGAATTATGACTTTGTCAACTAGAATAAGTGTGTTTAAAGTCATTTCTGTGCCTGAAACGGGTCAAAATGGAAGCTTTTGAGTAAGCAAAACTCTGTAAAAATGGCAATTTTGGTCACTGTGAGGGTTTAAAAAGGGGTTATTCAACATGAGGCATGATCCAATTGACATTTTGAATCATTTTTGGTACAGTCCAAAAAATCAATTTTCGGATGAAAAACGATGACTCCGGACCTGTCGAACGATCCCAAAATGGTCTATAATGATGAAATTTTAACATTTAATCTTTTGACTCTAAATTACTGTTGGATGTGAGTTATGACTTTGTCAACTAGAATAAGTGTGTTTAAAGTCATTTCTGTGCCTGAAACGGGTCAAAATGGAAGCTTTTGAGTAAGCAAAACTCTGTAAAAATGGCAATTTTGGTCACTGTGAGGGTTTAAAAAGTGGTTATTCAACATGAGGCATGATCCAATTGACATTTTGAATCATTTTTGGTACAGTCCAAAAAATCAATTTTCGGATGAAAAAAGATGACTCCGGACCTGTCGAACGATCCCAAAATGGTCTATAATGATGAAATTTTAACATTTAATCTTTTGACTCTAAATTACTGTTGGATGTGAATTAGGACTTTGTCAACTAAAATAAGTGTGTTTAAAGTCATTTCTGTGCCTGAAACGGGTCAAAATTGAAGCTTTTGAGTAAGCAAAACTCTGTAAAAATGGCAATTTTGGTCACTGTGAGGGTTTAAAAAGTGGTTATTCAACATGAGGCATGATCCAATTGACATTTTGAATCATTTTTGGTACAGTCCAAAAAATCAATTTTCGGATGAAAAACGATGACTCCGGACCTGTCGAACGATCCCAAAATGGTCTATAATGATGAAATTTAAACATTTAATCTTTTGACTCTAAATTACTGTTGGATGTGAATTATGATTTTGTCAACTAGAATAAGTGTGTTTAAAGTCATTTCTGTGCCTGAAACTGGTCAAAATGGAAGCTTTTGAGTAAGCAAAACTCTGTAAAAATGGCAATTTTGGTCACTGTGAGGGTTTAAAAAGTGGTTATTCAACATGAGGCATGATCCAATTGACATTTTGAATCATTTTCGGTACAGTCCCAAAAATCACTTTTCGGATGAAAAACGATGACTCCGGACCTGTCGAACGATCCCAAAATGGTCTATAATGATGAAATTTTAACATTTAATCTTTTGACTCTAAATGACTGTTGGATGTGAATTATGACTTTGTCAACTAGAATAAGTGTGTTTAAAGTCATTTCTGTGCCTGAAACGGGTCAAAATGGAAGCTTTTGAGTAAGCAAAACTCTGTAAAAATGGCAATTTTGGTCACTGTGAGGGTTTAAAAAGGGGTTATTCAACATGAGGCATGATCCAATTGACATTTTGAATCATTTTTGGTACAGTCCAAAAAATCAATTTTCGGATGAAAAACGATGACTCCGGACCTTGTCGAACGATCCCAAAATGGTCTATAATGATGACATTTTAACATTTAATCTTTTGACTCTAAATTACTGTTGGATGTGAATTATGACTTTGTCAACTAGAATAAGTGTGTTTAAAGTCATTTCTGTGCCTGAAACGGGTCAAAATGGAAGCTTTTGAGTAAGCAAAACTCTGTAAAAATGGCAATTTTGGTCACTGTGAGGGTTTAAAAAGTGGTTATTCAACATGAGGCATGATCCAATTGACATTTTGAATCATTTTTGGTACAGTCCAAAAAATCAATTTTCGGATGAAAAACGATGACTCCGGACCTGTCGAACGATCCCAAAATGGTCTATAATGATGACATTTTAACATTTAATCTTTTGACTCTAAATTACTGTTGGATGTGAATTAGGACTTGGTCAACTAAAATAAGTGTGTTTAAAGTCATTTCTGTGCCTGAAACGGGTCAAAATTTAAGCTTTTGAGTAAGGAAAACTCTGTAAAAATGGCAATTGTGGTCACTGTGAGGGTTTAAAAAGTGGTTATTCAACATGAGGCAAGATCCAATTGACATTTTGAATCATTTTTGGTACAGTCCAAAAAATCAATTTTCGGATGAAAAACGATGACTCCGGACCTGTCGAACGATCCCAAAATGGTCTATAATGATGAAATTTTAACATTTATTCTTTTGACTATAAATTACTGTTGGATGTGAATTAGGAATTTGACAACTAAAATAAGTGTGTTTAAAGTCATTTCTGTGCCTGAAACGGGTCAAAATTGAAGCTTTTGAGTAAGCAAAACTCTGTAAAAATTGCAATTTTGGTCACTGTGAGGGTTTAAAAAGTGGTTATTCAACATGAGGCATGATCCAATTGACATTTTGAATCATTTTTGGTACAGTCCAAAAAATCAATTTTCGGATGAAAAACGATGACTCCGGACCTGTCGAACGATCCCAAAATGGTCTATAATGATCAAATTTTAACATTTAATCTTTTGACTCTAAATGACTGTTGGGTGTGAATTATGACTTTGTCAACTAGAATAAGTGTGTTTAAAGTCATTTCTGTGCCTGAAACGGGTCAAAATGGAAGCTTTTGAGTAAGCAAAACTCTGTAAAAATGGCAATTTTGGTCACTGTGAGGGTTTAAAAAGTGGTTATTCAACATGAGGCATGATCCAATTGACATTTTGAATCATTTTTGGTACAGTCCAAAAAAATCAATTTTCGGATGAAAAACGATGACTCCGGACCTGTCGAACGATCCCAAAATGGTCTATAATGATGAAATTTTAACATTTAATCTTTTGACTCTAAATTACTGTTGGATGTGAATTAGGACTTTGTCAACTAAAATAAGTGTGTTTAAAGTCATTTCTGTGCCTGAAATTGGTCAAAATTGAAGCTTTTGAGTAAGCAAAACTCTGTAAAAATGGCAATTTTGGTCACTGTGAGGGTTTAAAAAGTGGTTATTCAACATGAGGCATGATCCAATTGACATTTTGAATCATTTTTGGTACAGTCCAAAAAATCAATTTTCGGATGAAAAACAATGACTCCGGACCTGTCGAACGATCCCAAAATGGTCTATAATGATGAAATTTTAACATTTAATCTTTTGACTCTAAATTACTGTTGGATGTGAATTAGGACTTTGTCAACTAAAATAAGTGTGTTTAAAGTCATTTCTGTGCCTGAAACGGGTCAAAATTGAAGCTTTTGAGTAAGCAAAACTCTTTAAAAATGGCAATTTTGGTCACTGTGAGGGTTTAAAAAGTGGTTATTCAACATGAGGCATGATCCAATTGACATTTTGAATCATTTTTGGTACAGTCCAAAAAATCAATTTTCGGATGAAAAACGATGACTCCGGACCTGTCGAACCATCCCAAAATGGTCTATAATGATGAAATTTCAACATTTAATCTTTTGACTCTAAATAACTGTTGGACGTGAATTAGGACTTTGTCAACTAAAATAAGTGTGTTTAAAGTCATTTCTGTGCCTGAAACGGGTCAAAATTGAAGCTTTTGAGTAAGCAAAACTCTGTAAAAATGGCAATTGTGGTCACTGTGAGGGTTTAAAAAGTGGTTATTCAACATGAGGCATGATCCAATTGACATTTTGAATCATTTTTGGTACAGTCCGAAAAATCAATTTTCGGATGAAAAACGATGACTCCGGACCTGTCGAACGATCCCAAAATGGTCTATAATGATGAAATTTAAACATTTAATCTTTTGACTCTAAATTACTGTTGGATGTGAATTATGATTTTGTCAACTAGAATAAGTGTGTTTAAAGTCATTTCTGTGCCTGAAACTGGTCAAAATGGAAGCTTTTGAGTAAGCAAAACTCTGTAAAAATGGCAATTTTGGTCACTGTGAGGGTTTAAAAAGTGGTTATTCAACATGAGGCATGATCCAATTGACATTTTGAATCATTTTCGGTACAGTCCCAAAAATCAATTTTCGGATGAAAAACGATGACTCCGGACCTGTCGAACGATCCCAAAATGGTCTATAATGATGAAATTTTAACATTTAATCTTTTGACTCTAAATTACTGTTGGATGTGAAATATGACTTTGTCAACTAGAATAAGTGTGTTTAAAGTCATTTCTGTGCCTGAAACGGGTCAAAATGGAAGCTTTTGAGTAAGCAAAACTCTGCAAAAATGGCAATTTTGGTCACTGTGAGGGTTTAAAAAGTGGTTATTCAACATGAGGCATGATCCAATTGACATTTTGAATCATTTTTGGTACAGTCCAAAAAATCAATTTTCGGATGAAAAAAGATGACTCCGGACCTGTCGAACGATCCCAAAATGGTCTATAATGATGAAATTTTAACATTTAATCTTTTGACTCTAAATTACTGTTGGATGTGAATTAGGACTTTGTCAACTAAAATAAGTGTGTTTAAAGTCATTTCTGTGCCTGAAACGGGTCAAAATTGAAGCTTTTGAGTAAGCAAAACTCTGTAAAAATTGCAATTTTGGTCACTGTGAGGGTTTAAAAAGTGGTTATTCAACATGAGGCATGATCCAATTGACATTTTGAATCATTTTTGGTACAGTCCAAAAAATCAATTTTCGGATGAAAAACGATGACTCCGGACCTGTCGAACGATCCCAAAATGGTCTATAATGATGAAATTTTAACATTTAATCTTTTGACTCTAAATTACTGTTGGATGTGAATTAGGACTTTGTCAACTAAAATAAGTGTGTTTAAAGTCATTTCTGTGCCTGAAATTGGTCAAAATTGAATCTTTTGAGTAAGCAAAACTCTGTAAAAATGGCAATTTTGGTCACTGTGAGGGTTTAAAAAGTGGTTATTCAACATGAGGCATGATCCAATTGACATTTTGAATCATTTTTGGTACAGTCCAAAAAATCAATTTTCGGATGAAAAACAATGACTCCGGACCTGTCGAACGATCCCAAAATGGTCTATAATGATGAAATTTTAACATTTAATCTTTTGACTCTAAATTACTGTTGGATGTGAATTAGGACTTTGTCAACTAAAATAAGTGTGTTTAAAGTCATTTCTGTGCCTGAAACGGGTCAAAATTGAAGCTTTTGAGTAAGCAAAACTCTTTAAAAATGGCAATTTTGGTCACTGTGAGGGTTTAAAAAGTGGTTATTCAACATGAGGCATGATCCAATTGACATTTTGAATCATTTTTGGTACAGTCCAAAAAATCAATTTTCGGATGAAAAACGATGACTCCGGACCTGTCGAACCATCCCAAAATGGTCTATAATGATGAAATTTCAACATTTAATCTTTTGACTCTAAATAACTGTTGGATGTGAATTAGGACTTTGTCAACTAAAATAAGTGTGTTTAAAGTCATTTCTGTGCCTGAAACGGGTCAAAATTGAAGCTTTTGAGTAAGCAAAACTCTGTAAAAATGGCAATTGTGGTCACTGTGAGGGTTTAAAAAGTGGTTATTCAACATGAGGCATGATCCAATTGACATTTTGAATCATTTTTGGTACAGTCCGAAAAATCAATTTTCGGATGAAAAACGATGACTCCGGACCTGTCGAACGATCCCAAAATGGTCTATAATAATGAAAATTTAAAAATTTAATCTTTTGACTCTAAATTACTGTTGGATGTGAATTTTGATTTTGTCAACTAGAATAAGTGTGTTTAAAGTCATTTCTGTGCCTGAAACTGGTCAAAATGGAAGCTTTTGAGTAAGCAAAACTCTGTAAAAATGGCAATTTTGGTCACTGTGAGGGTTTAAAAAGTGGTTATTCAACATGAGGCATGATCCAATTGACGTTTTGAATCATTTTCGGTACAGTCCCAAAAATCACTTTTCGGATGAAAAACGATGACTCCGGACCTGTCGAACGATCCCAAAATGGTCTATAATGATGAAATTTTAACATTTAATCTTTTGACTCTAAATGACTGTTGGATGTGAATTATGACTTTGTCAACTAGAATAAGTGTGTTTAAAGTCATTTCTGTGCCTGAAACGGGTCAAAATGGAAGCTTTTGAGTAAGCAAAACTCTGTAAAAATGGCAATTTTGGTCACTGTGAGGGTTTAAAAAGGGGTTATTCAACATGAGGCATGATCCAATTGACATTTTGAATCATTTTTGGTACAGTCCAAAAAATCAATTTTCGGATGAAAAACGATGACTCCGGACCTGTCGAACGATCCCAAAATGGTCTATAATGATGAAATTTTAACATTTAATCTTTTGACTCTAAATTACTGTTGGATGTGAATTATGACTTTGTCAACTAGAATAAGTGTGTTTAAAGTCATTTCTGTGCCTGAAACGGGTCAAAATGGAAGCTTTTGAGTAAGCAAAACTCTGTAAAAATGGCAATTTTGGTCACTGTGAGGGTTTAAAAAGTGGTTATTCAACATGAGGCATGATCCAATTGACATTTTGAATCATTTTTGGTACAGTCCAAAAAATCAATTTTCGGATGAAAAAAGATGACTCCGGACCTGTCGAACGATCCCAAAATGGTCTATAATGAAGAAATTTTAACATTTAATCTTTTGACTCTAAATTACTGTTGGATGTGAATTAGGACTTTGTCAACTAAAATAAGTGTGTTTAAAGTCATTTCTGGAAAGGGGCGACCACTCGGTCCCCCCGAACGTATGGCGGAGTGCCTCGATCCCCCCGGGAAGCCATTTTTTGGCGGGAGGCGCGTCTCGGCTGGTATGCCCGAAGCGGCGTAGCCGGGGCGCGCTTTTTCCCGCCCTAGAGTGGGCTGGCCTAGACACCGACGCAGCCAGCCACGCCCTCGGGGCAGGCAGGGGCGGGTTTACGCCCGCCCTGAAGACGGATAAAAAGGGACGCAAGACCAGAAGACGTCCTCTTGTTCTTGTGCTCTGAAGCTGCACCTCCTCGCTACACGTGAGCTCGGGACAGAACGAAGAGCCAATTTTGAGCGTTTTGATCTTTTTCTTTGTCTTCTAGATACTTCGTCGGAGAGATGCCCAAGAAAGGCGCAAAGAGAATGACGACTGATCAGATGGTGCGGGCCCTCTTTAAAGAGATGTCCGACATAAAGAAACGGCTGGCGGAACGAGACGGGGAGGAGGGTTCGGGCCGTGCGCCGGCTGGAGGGAGACCTAAGAGGCCGAGAAGGGTTCCAGCCGGTGGAGACGTCCCGGTTCCCTCTGCCCCGCTCGAGGCGCCAACCCCAGTACCGATGGAGGGGAATCCAATCCCCGTTGTCGTCACCCCGACATCCAATGAGGATATGCCCCCCGAGCTGGCAGCACAGCTAGCAGCGTGGTTGGGGGATAGTAGTGAGGGCGCCACGGCTGCCGAGGCACAGGCGCTGATAAAAGGGCTGCGTGAGAAAAAAGATGCAGCTAAGGTGACCGCGCCGGTGGCGGGGATAGACAAGCCGCAAGTGGCGGAAGCAGCGTCCGGTTCAGGTAAGCGGCCATTGCCGATCGCAAGGGATGAGTCAGCACCCTCTCGTAGAGAGAGATTGGGACAACATGTGCCTTTAGCAATAAAGGAAAAGATTTGGGCGGGGGAGTATGTGAATATTTTCTCCTTGCTTGTTGATCATTATGAGGTGGAGCATGTTAAGAGTCAGAAGGACCTAATGCATCCGAGTGTTTGGCGAGCAAAAATGGCCGCCTTTAAGGTAAATGAGAATATTGGCAACTGGGGCAATGCGTGGGGTATTTTTACATCGATTTCGGGGGAACGTAGGCCCGAGTTGCTTCCTGAGTTTCCCATTTATCAGTCACGAATTATGGGTTACTCGACAGCGTATCAGGGTAACCATTGGTTCTGTTATGACAACTTGTTTAGGAAGGAAAAGGAACATAACAAAGGTTTAACTTGGGATTGTTATGATTCTGTGACATGGGATAAAATGAAAGAGTCAGGAATGTTGAAAATGCCGTTGGTGGGGAGCAATGTTGTTGATCACTCCCGCCAAAATGTGGGGACGCCCTTTCGGTCAGGTACGAGCACCGACGATTACCCAAGACCTGCCGGCAACACGGGAAAAAGGGGTTTCTGCTTCAATTTCAACAAAGGAAAATGTACCAGGCCTCCGGGATCGTGTAAATTCAAACACGAATGTAGCAATTGTGGGTCGTCCCATCCTGAGTCCTTGTGTAGAGCCAGAACGAGTGAGAATGGGGGTAAGGGAGGCGCCAAACAAGCCTAATATAGGCCGAGGGGCGCCTTTACCAACCCCGATTGATACCTTGGCGATGACTCCTTGGCTCAGTGAGTACCCAGATCGTACTTCTGCTGGGATGCTGCGGAACGGTTTTTCATATGGTTTCCGCATCCCGGTAGGGGACTTTCAGGGTGTCGGGACATGCAGAAATCAACTTTCCGTCTTGCAGCATACATCTGTAGTGCAGGATAAGATCCAGAAAGAGGTTAGCAGGGGACGGGTCGCCGGGCCGTTTGTTGTACCCCCGGTACCGTATTTTGTCTGTTCTCCATTAGGGGTGGTCCCCAAGAAGGACCCAGGTGAGTTTCGATTAATCCATAATCTGTCAGCCCCACGGGGTCTTTCGGTAAACGATGCAATTGATCCAGAGGTATGTTCGGTGCGGTACGCATCATTTGATGAGGCAGTAGCCATTTTGAATCGCCTGGGGCCCGGGACGTTGATGGCGAAATCAGATATCGAGTCAGCTTTCCGGTTGCTCCCGGTACACCCAGACGACCAGCGTCTTCTGGGATTCATGTTTCAGGGATCATATTACATGGATAGGTGTATGCCAATGGGATGCTCTATATCGTGTGCATATTTTGAAAAGTTCAGCACTTTTTTGCAATGGGTGTTCACGAAGAAAACGGGTTTCCGAAATGTGATGCATTACCTTGATGACTTTCTGTTTCTTGGACCCGCCGGAAATCCCGAATGTGCCCAGGCCTTGGCTGAATTCTGTGTGTTGATGGGTCAATTTGGCGTGCCATTGGCACCAGGTAAGACTGTGGGTCCCACGACTTGCCTCGAGTTTTTGGGGATAGAGTTGGACTCTAGTGAGGGTTGTTTCCGTCTACCAGCTAGCAAAGTGTCGAAATTCAGGGCAGCCCTGCAAGTATGTTTAAATGCATCTAAGGTTACACTGCATCAGTTGCAACAATTGGTGGGGAAGTTGAACTTTGCCTTGAGGGTGATCCCAATGGCCCGCCCCTTTTCCCGGTCAATTGCCCAAGCGATGGTTGGCCTAAAGGAGGGTCATCATCGCACGAGGTTATCGGCTGAGGTCCGCCAGGACATGCGTATCTGGTTAGCATTTTTGGCGGACTTCAATGGTCGAGTCGTCTGGAACAAGCCAGCCGTATCCTCTGAAGAGCTTGGTCTATGGACAGATTCAGCGGGAAGCATAGGCTTTGGCGCCATCTTCGGCACAAAATGGTCGGCACAAAGGTGGCCCCCATGGTGGCATGAGGAGGGCCTGACGAGTAATATTGCTTTCCTTGAACTGTTTCCCATTTTGGTGGCCCTGAGAACCTGGCCCGAAGGGTTCAAAGATCATTCTGTCGTGTTCTGGTCTGACAATATGACCGTTGTAGAATGCATCAATAGTCAGGCAGCCCGTTGTAAACTGATTTTGAGGCTGCTCAAAGAAATTGTCTTACTGTGTATGCAACTGAACGTGATATTCAGAGCAAAACATGTCCCAGGGGTGATGAATCAGGCGGCTGATGCACTGTCTCGTTTTCACATGCAGGCTTTCTCGGGTTTCCTTCCCTCAGCGGACCCAGAGCCAGCACCCTTCCCCGAAGCTCTCTGGTCTCTCGGTGCCCCGAACTTCGTCACCTCGTGGGAGAGAGTCTAGCACCCAGGACGAGGAAGGCATATGAAGGGGCGTTTCGGGCCTATTTAGCCTTTTTGGGGACTGAGAGAGGGGGACTTTGGGGTCAGGAGGAGTGGGTGGTACATTTTCTGATGTCCTTACGTAGGGCTGGGAAGTCGGTGGCTACGGCCCAGAGGCATCGTGCCGCCATTTCCTTTGTTGCCAGGGCCCATAACATCCAGGACCCGACAGCGTCTTTTGTTGTACAGAAGGCGCTGCGTGGGTGGCAACGCCTGGAGGGTCGCAGAGTAGATGAGAGACGACCGATAGGTCTGGATAGGTTGTCCCAGTTGCTGGCCACACTCCCTACCACATGCTCGTCTCCTTTCGAGACGTGTTTGTTCCGGGCTGCATTTACGCTGGCATTTCACGGGGCAATGAGGATAAGTGAGCTGGTTGCAAGGAACAAACAGGATGTGGTGGGGGGTTTGTGCCGGGAACACGTTCAGATCAGGGGTGAAACGATGATTGTCTCCTTTGTCAGGTCCAAGACCGACCAAGATGGGATGGGGGACTGCACGATCATTCGCAGGATCCCCGGGCCCTCCATGTGTCCGGTACGGTGTTTAGAGGATTATCTAGAACGAAGGGTGGCATCATGGGGGGGGACATTGTTGAGACACGCAGACGCCACCCCACTGACGAAGTTTCAGTTTCAGCGGGTGCTTGCAATGTCCATTACCGCAGCGGGCTTGGACCCGGGTGAATTCGGGACCCATTCCTTTCGAATAG
>NW_028245461.1:0-17175 GCF_964263255.1 Lissotriton vulgaris
CTACTATAACAATGTGGCTAAACCTATGACATCTTTACTGTTTCAAGATGGTGGCCACTCATGCGCGATAGCTTCCTTCCAGCCCAGCCTAGAAACAACACTGTGCGATGACAAGGCATGGATCAGACATTCGGACAGGCAACAGGAAGACATAGTACCTGGCAAAACCATGAGTAACAGTATTCTGCTGATATTATCGCATACCCGGACATGCTAAAGAGAACCTATTTACAGATTCCTCTTTTTTCGTTTCCATCGTAGTGCGTGAATGAGTGCACCCTTTTGATCTGACACATGGAGTATATGTCCTGATTTCAGGAGGTAAGGCGATGGGGTGAATGCATTGCATGGGGATTACTTTATGATATACCTCAGAGTATGACACACGGGGTATGCGATCGTGGTGCTGCTCTATCTCGATTTGACACACGAGATATGATTAACATGATAATTTAACACACAATACATAACAATATGTCTCCACTATGTTCTCTATGGAGATACCGGATTTAAGTCACCAGATTGAAGATACGACAACCACATTGATGCTTGTGATGTTTCCAAATTGTTTTAACCATACTCTGCTCTATTTTTTAAATTAACACTTTCCAGTGACGAATATAGCACCGGCAATTACTTAATGGCCCACACTAAGGGATCTTTTAGCCAACAAAAACTGCTGTCGCCATACATGTGCCATATATATATTTTTATATATGAATTTTTGCATGCAGTACTCACTTTAATGTCTGATGTCCGGTGCAGTGCCTGACACAAATAGTGGTTCACTTTGTGGAACCTTCTGGCTGATAAGGCGATCTTACATCAGAAACATTGTAACCTTATTGTCTCTTCTTTCTGCATGTTTTCTGTTTGCTTGCTTCTTCCTTCTTCTCCAATTTAGGTTGGATAACTAGTGATAGGATCTATCATTTGGTATCTGTTGGATTTGTGGGGCTCTAGTTGGCACAGGTAGGTACTTGTGAAAAATAGGGACCCTTGCCACTAGTCAAGGTAAGGGGGTACACTCCTACATTAACCCCTGCTCACCCCCTTGGTAGCTTGGCACGAGTAGACAAGCTTATCTCAGGGGCAGTGTGTAAAGCATTTGTGAACACATACAGTAGTCAAGTGACAACACTACAGATCGACACCACACAGGTTTTGGTAACTACAGAAAATAATGAATTCAAAATATCGAATTACATTAATATCGAAGTAAAAATATAGAATGGACAAAATATCGAATGGACAGAATATAGTCAACAAAAATATAGAATTTAAGGTAGGTAATTTAATATCGATTTTTATGAATATGGAAAGTCAAAATATCGAAGTAGATAATATAGGTATTCAAAAATATCGAATTTTTAATAATATCACATTTTTTAAAGTGTTTTCTATGTTAGTATATGTGTGAAAAGTGTATATTTTTATTATAACTTATTTTAAGTCATGAATTGTATGGTATTTAATTTTTGCGTAATTTAATTCTGTAGCGGGTTGTGGGTTTAAAGGGGAATAGGGTGGGAAGATTTTTAGATGTGATTAATTAAATATTTTAATGTATATATTGGTATTTATTTTGAATCAATTGTTAATTAATTTTTAATTTGTAATTAATTAATTTTGATGGTAATTAATGTTTATTAATTGATTAATTGATAAGTATGTTAATTGTATTAATTTATTTTCCATAGTGGGTTGTGGGTTTATAGGGGAATAGGGTGGAAAGTAATTTCATTGTAATTAATTAAATACTTTAATTTAATAATTGGTATTTATTTTGAATTAATTGTTAAATAATTTTAAAATTGTAAGTAATTAATTTTTATTTGGTAATTAACTTTTATTAATTGATTAATTGATAATTATGTTAATTTTATTAATTTATTTTCCGTTGTGGGTTTATAGGGGAATAGGGTGGGAAGTAATTGAATTGTAATTAATTAAATATTTTAATGTATTTATTGGTATTTATTTTGAATTAATTGGTAATTCATTTTTAATTTGTAATTAATTAATTTTTAATTCGTAATTAATTTGTATTAATAGGTAATGAATTTTAATAATTAATATGTATTTGTATTTGTAATTTATTAATTATTATATTATATTAAATTGGTAATTACTTTTAGTTAATTTTTTATTGGTATTGATATTTTATTTATTTTGTATTAATATATTAAATATTTACTTTCTCTACTGTTGCACTCTCTGGAGTGGGAATAGTAATTTTAACTCTTACGCTATCCAACGCTTTCCCTACTGTTGCACTCTCTGGAGTGGGAATAGTAATTTCAACCCCTACGCTATCCAACGCTTTCCCTACTGTTGCACTCTCTGGAGTGGGAATAGTAATTGTAACCCCTTTGCTATCCAACGCTTTCCCTACTTTTGCACTCTCTGGAGTGGGAATAGTAATTTTAACCCCTTCGCTATCCAACGCTTTCCCTCCTGTTGCACTCTCTGGAGTGGCAATAGTAATTTTAACCCCTACGCTATCCAACGCTTTCCCTACGGTTGCACTCTCTGGAGTGGGAATAGTCATTTTTACCCCTACGCTATCCAACGCTTTCCCTACTGTTGCACTCTCTGGAGTGGGAATAGTCATTTTTACCCCTACGCTATCCAATGCTTTCCCTACTGTTGCACTCACTGGAGTGGTAATAGTAAATTTTAACCTCCTGCTATCCTACGGTAAGAATATTTTATATTTTTTATTAATATTATGTTAATATATAGATATGTTTTAAAAAATAAAATTGGATCTTTTTTTTGTAACTTAAATTATTAATTTTAAGGTTATTTAAGTATTTTTAGGTATATTTTAGTTAATTTTTTTATTATTTCATTAATTTTAAATTATTTTTAAGACATTAAAAAAAAGATATTTTTGACTATTTTTTTAAACAATATTTTTGATTCGATATTTTCGTACTTACCTGTTATAGGAATTCGATATTTTTGTAGTCGATATTTTATCGTCGATATTTTTGTAATTCGATATTAGTGTAATCGATATTAAGTCAGTGATCCCAGGTTTTATATAAAAAATAAGTATTCTTTATATAGACTTATCACAAAACCACAAACGACAAAAATCCACAATACTGTACTTAAAATGGTAGGTTTTAGCTTTGTTCTCTTTAGTTCTTAAAATGAGTCAATGTACCTTACGATGTGTCACGCTTCCACAACAAAAGTGTTGCAGAGATGAAGATGCGGCAAAGATTCCGTGCAAAGAAATAAAGACGTTATGGGGGTCTTTAGGATGTCCGCCCACCATCCTGTCGGAATTTGGGACCGCCCGCCATAAGGGCGGGGTCCCTTGGGGGGTATTAGCATCTGCCCGCCACAGTGGCGGGCACATCCTGCATTTTTAGCATTGTGGCGGGCAGTGCTCTCTGCACCACCCGCCACAATGCTAAAAATGCATTTCAGCATTTGCATTAACAAAGCGGCAGGCACCGCGCGGTGCCTGGCGCTTTGTTAATGCAAATGAAGGGGGGTACCAGAGGTACCCCCCGTGTGCACCCCCCACCTATACTTCACTCTAGGGGCCCACAGGAGGCCCCCAGAGTGAAGACTGCATGCCTTTCCGTGGCGGCATCGCCGCCGCGGAAAGGCACCTAACAACAACCATCATAATATGGCTGGTGGTGTCTGATAGATACCGCCACCATATTATTCCTTTTCCGCCCCGGCCGCAAGGCAATCAGAGCGAAAAAACGGCGGACGGTCTTTGCGACCACCGAAATCCCCCCCGCCATACTAATAAGGCGGGGGGAAAACTAGTGTGGATGTCGGACGGATTGCCCCCGCCAGGCTGGCGGTGGCTCCCGCCAGCCTGGCGGGGGCAATCTGCCTGACATCATAATGGGCCCCCAAGTTCTTCCTGATGCTGCACGCTTCTCTGATGTTGCGAGAAGTCTTGACTCGCTGCGTCAGCTGCAGCGGCGATACCCTTGTTCAGTGATGCGACGACAGCGGTTTTGGCACCGACACACTTCTCCCACGATGCGAGACACTTCCGCTCGATGCAACAACTGCAGCGGCGACACCCTTGTTCTGTTATGCGACGGCAACAGCTCAGATGGCGGTGCGCTTCTCCGTGGATGCGGGGCGCTTCTTGTGATGCCGTGCAATGCGACAGCTACAGCGGCGACATTCTTACTCAGAGATGCAACGGCAGCGGCTGCGACACACTTCTTCGGGGTTGTGGGACGTTTCTTGAGATGCGGTGCAATGCATCAGCTACAGCGGTGACATCCAAGATGCGATGGCAGCGGCTGCGATGGCGACACGCGTCTCCCTCTTGTGTCGTGCTTTGTTGTAATGTGCTAATTACAGAATGCAATCTCCCTACAGTCGTTCTCTGTCTTGCTGCTCAGCCTATGACAAGGTCATATAGAATGTTCAGTGTGTTTGTATTGGAAGGTGAATCAGTTGGTGTGGAAGGGCTGAGCAGCGAGGAGGCTGCTCCTGGTGGGGCACTTTTATGGATCAGAACATCTTCCTGTAACCTAGAACCTGTGATGTAACTTGAAGAATAAATCTGCTACCTTTACCTACATTCGTTTTAACACTGGCGACGATCTGAAAGAACCTACATGAGCTACCTTGAATGGACTGGTACCTAAGAAACTGAAGAAGCACATTTTGAAAGAAGCAAGCCGGTAGTCCTGAAGCCCCACCAGTGACCAGAAGACCAGTCGGCCCCATCGTGGACATGCCAGTGCCTGCTGAACTTGGGTGAGTGTTCCCCAAATGAGTAACTAGACTAACAAAATTTCCTAACATTCCTCTCCACCTGTGAACGGTCAGCCCTAGCCTGGGCCTGCCAGTTCCTGCTGTTATTTCTATGGAGCCTGCTATCAACCTCCTGTTATGGAAGAAATGTTCTTCCCATGCTGCCTATATGTCCTGCTGCATGTTTAAATGCTGTCTTCGAAGAGGTGTCACTGTCCTGATGGCCTGGTTCAGTAACACCAGCGATTGCTCTCGCCTAACTGCCTTGTTTTAGCTGTCCTTGGCCTGCTACATTGGGACACTGTCTTCCTTAAGTTCCCCTGTGGACTTACTGGTTCAAGTTGGAACTGAAGACCTTCTTTGCCCTCTTAGTGTCCTGGAGGAGATCCTTCCCTCCCTGTTTTTGGGACTGTTTTGACGGGACTGGGGACTGTGCCAAGACTGTGCAGTTGGATAACTAGGAGGACGCTTTCTTTTGCTTTGAATAAGCATGTTGTTCTTTGGACATCATGCAGTTTTCGTGTAGTGACCTATGCATGCTACGTTCTGTCACCTTGTTCTTCTTCAAGGCATTCCTGGTTTGCGTGGGCACGGAGGAGTTATAATGTTTTGTTGTTAATGCACCCTCCTTTGCTGACATGTGTATCTTATCACCTGCAGTCCTTTTGAATGTTTTTGATCATTATAAAGGGGGAGATGTGTTGTAATGTACTAATTACCCAATGTACTCTCCCTCCAGTGGTACTCTGTCTTGCTGCTCAACCTATGATTATGTCATATAGAATGTTCAGTGTGTTTGTATTGGAAGGTGAATAAGTTGGTGTGGAAGGGCTGAGCAGCGAGGAGGCTGCTCCTGGTGGGGCACTTTTATAGATCAGAACATCTTCCTGTAACCTAGAACCTGTGATGTAACTTGAAGAATAAATCTACTACCTTTACCTACAAGACATACCTGCGCATCATTCTTTGTTTTAACACGCTTCCAGCTCCTTGCGACACGCAGTCCCTCAGAAGGCCCAAAACAGCAACAGGCACTTCCAAAGAACTCTGGGGAGCTGGGGGTTGAAGTATGTTGTCCCTGAGACTTCAGCAGGCAATCTCTTTTCTCAAGCCCTTGGAGATCCTTCACAAGCTGAATAAAGTGCACACAAAGTCCTTTCTCCTTTCTTTGGCAGTCAGGCAACCACTGCAGGCCAATCCCCCAATAGTCTATCTTCAGTTTCTTCAGGCGCCTCTCCTCAGCAAAGGTTTCTTCTTGTAGTCCAAAAGTGATCTAAATTCTTGGGATCATGGTCCCAATACTTATACCCCAAAATCTGTTGTCCTCTGTGGGCAGAGGGGCCTTTGCCTAGTCCAAACCAGTTCTGGAGCACTCTGTTTGCATGACTCCTTCTTTCCTTTCACAGTGCAGGGCAGAAACATCAGAAGCCCCACAGGAGGTGGAGCCAGCATTGTGGTGGGAAGGCACAGCCCTGGAGCACTCTGTTGACATGACTCCTTCTCTCCTTTCGCAGGGAGGAGACATCAGACGCACCACATGAGGTGGAGCCAGCATTGTGGAGGGAAGGCACAGCCCTGGAGCACTCTGTTGACATGACTCCTCTCCTTTCACAGTGCAGGTCAGAAACATCAGACGCACCACAGAAGGTGGAGCCAGCACTGTGGGGGGAGGCACAGTCCTATCCAGGTCCTAGGTGCAACTCCTCCCACCCAACTAGATGCAGATCTCTCTATTCACCACTGGGCTGACTCACCCTGTCTCCTGGAATCCCCCAGCCCTGTCACTCAAACAACAGACAAGGAATACACAACCTAGCAGACGCAGGCGTGGGTAGTTAGACAAGAAAATACCTACTTTCTAAAAGTGGTATTTTCAAACACAGAATGTTAAAATCAACTTCACTAAAAGAGGTATTTTATCAGGCATACTCAACTCGAATTCCTACCATGATACCTGAGTCAGTTAGGATTATAAAATGTAATAATCTAACTGCCCATTCTGGCCTATGGAGAACAGGTAGCCTTGCAATAGTGAAAAACGAAAATGGCAGTAATTTACTATTAGGACATGCCACATACACCAGGGCATGTCCTACCTTATACTTACAATGCACCCTGCCCATGGGTCTACCATAGGGGTGTCTGATATGAAGAAAAGGGAAGGTTTAGTGAGTGGCAAGTGGGTGCACTTGCCCAGTCAGCATGGCAGTAACAGACTGCACGCAGGCTCTGCAATGGCAGACCTTAGACACGCTTTTACAGGCTGCTTCTTTGGGTGGCACAACCAGTGCTGCAAGCACACTAGCAGCATTTGGTTTACAAGCCCTGCGCACACTCAGTGCACTGTACTAGGGTCTGACCTGTAAACCAAATCAGCCAATCATGGAATCACTAATCCATACATCAATTTACAATAGGGAGAGCAAATGCACTTTAACACTGATCAACAGTGGTAAAGAGCCCAGAGTCATAAAACAGCCAACAACTGGCCAGAAAAAATAGAGGAGGAAGGCAAAAAGTTCAGGGATGACCCTGCTAAAAGGGCCAAGTCCAACAGTATCACCCAAATAGAGGGGGACCACTTTAACTGAACCCCACTGGGGTGGGAATTCCACACTCCATTCAACATTTATCGTACATTCTCCTGGTCCTAAGGAAGCGCCAAGGATCTCTTTTGAGATTAGTAGGTGTGTAAAACATGTTGACCCACTTCTATTTTATTTAGTTTTCAGCTTGATTCACACTTGACTACTCAGGGGTATCGCAACCTACTACAGTAGCATCAACCTAAATGGTTTTTAATGTGACAAGAGAATCTAACCATTGAAACACAGAATCGATATCCTCTAGTCAGTTTTATATTCACTCACTGCTTATGAACACTCTCTCACAGGCATCATGTGGCGAGGAAACAAAAATATCTCTGCTAAGTGGTGGACTTAGAGAGTCTTTCAAATACTCTGGAGGCCTAGGAGAGACCCAGACAACCGTACTATATGGCTGAAGCATAGCAAAGAGTAGGTCACCACTATTTTTAATTGCTAAGCTAGTGAACGTGCACACTTTTCCACTGTATTGACAAAATATGCAATGTCTGGCATATAGTAACTCAACTAATCTACCTAGAAAGCAGGCTTTTATGCTCCTTGCAGGTGAATTACATTCTTCTTTTGTCACAATCGTTCCACTAACAGTTTGATGTAGAAATGAAAATGGACAGATAGAAGAGGACAAACTACTTCATCCCTCAATTCCATACTGAATTCCTGCATTAAAATCCTATCAGCTTTTAGTTGGAGGTATCCAGTTTATAGCTTGTATTGCAGACGTCGTGGCACTGCTAAAGGCAAAGTGTTTCAAGGTGGCCCAAAGATATGCACTGTCAAATGCATTTTTGATGTTCAACATGTAGACTTGTACAGGGGTGAAAAATGCTACTGCCAGGAACTACTGTACAAATTAATGCATAGAAGAGACCATTCAAATGCCTTATAGAGTAAAAACATCCTGGTCACTGTGTATGAGTGTGAACTATTAATGATGTTTAATATATTAGCTTAACCCCAGTAAATATTTTTGAGTCACAGTTTAACAATGATATTGGACTACATCCATAACATTGACAAATAATTGTCACATATGTTCAGGGATATGGTGTCCTGTTATTGTGTACTACTGAAAAGGCAATTTAGAATATGCAATTTAAATCTGACAATAAATTCAAGTTTTCCTTGGCAATCCACCTGGTCTGCAGCTTTCCCTTCCTCAGTTTTAGGGCTTCAATCAAGCCTATCTAGCCTGATTTGTTAATTTTGGGAAGGCTTGGAAGGTATATGGATTCCTGAACAGATTATTGTCATTACTTGTAAATAGTGCTAGAATACTGAGGAAAATCCACTTTCATTAAATTGCTGGAAGTGGATCTAACATTATGTAAAACGTTGCAATAAATATCGATGTAAAAAATATTGAGTAAAAAATATAGACAACAAAAATATCGACGCCTATACTTAAACAGGTAAGTACAAAACTATTGACTAAAAAATAGCGATGTAAAAATATAGATGTATAAAATATCAACTTTTATATAAATATTGAATAAAATCATATATATTAAATATATTAAATATTACATTTCATTTTACCAAAATAAAATAAATGTAATATATATATTTTAATAAAATATAACAAATACACTAAAAAAAAAGAAAAACACACAAACATATTTGTTTTATACATATATAATTACTTTAAAACAATTAATAAATAAGTGTTGGACAGCGGAGTAATTAAATTTACTATTCCAACTCCAGTGAGTGCTACAATAGGAAAAGTGTTGGATAGTGGAGGGGAAAAATTACTATTACCACTCCAGTGAGAGCAGTAGGGAAAGTGTTGGATAGCGGAGGAGTATAAATTACTATTCCCACTCCACTGAGTGCAAGAGTAGAATAAGTGCTGGATAGCAGAGAGGTAAAATGTACTATTCCTACTCCAGTGCACGCAACAGTAGAGAAAATGTTGGATAGCGGAGGAGTAAAATTGCTATTCCAACTCAAGTGTGTGCAAAAGTAGGGGAACTGTTGGATAGCAGAGAGACAACAATTAATATTCACACTCCAGTGAGTGCAACCGTAGGGAAAATGTTGGATAGCGGATGGGTAAAAATTACTATTCTCAACAGTTAAAAAAGGTATGTATATTGAAATGTTTTAAAAAATATATAAATATAAATATTTATTCAAATAATTTCACATCAAATATATAAAATATATAAAAAGAAAACATATTACAATAATAATTAAATATAACAAATACCTACAAATATTAAATAAAATAAAATAATAAATACATTTAAAACAGATTAATTAATACATAAATGTATTTATTTTATTTCCTACCCTATAACACCACACCGATAACAGCACAATTCAACATTTTAAATTACATTTACTTCCATAATTAACATAATTAATAATCAATTAAAAACGTATTATTAATAAAAAAACAAATAAACAATCATTAACTACACAAATTTTAAAACTATCATGTCCACAGCACACACCTAAATTAAAATATATAAAATAAAAACACAATTAAAACTTATTTTTAAATTAAAAACTATAACTAATAAAAACTAATTATAAAGTGAATAAAATGTACTTAATACCCACCCCATACCCCTTTAAAAGTAAAAACAACACACACAAAAATAAACAATTACCTAAAATCACAATCAAATGAATAACATGAATTAATTATATATTCATTAACTAAACACAAATTACTACCCATCCATTACCCACAACACACACCTACAATTAATTACACAATTGCCATAATAATTTTTTTTATTAATGTAATTAATATCAATTAGCACATAATTATTATTATAAAAAAATAAACTACTTCCTACCCTTTACACCTATAGACATCAACACAAACACATACAACTCATTACACAATTACCATAATTGATTATCAATTAATTAGTTAAAATTAGTTAACAATTAATAATTCATCAATTAAAAATAAATTACTTCCCACCCTTTACACCTCTAAAACCAAAATACAAACCTAGAATGAATTACACAATTACCATAATTATTATTATTAAGGGGCATTTATAGAGCGCCTGGTTACGCTAAAAGCGTGTCCCCGCGCTGACTGAAGCACTCAGGAGGAGCAGTAGGGGAAGGAGCCCAGTTATTTTGAAAAGAGGTGAGTTTTCAGTTTCCTCCGGAAACTAGATTCGGAGGGGTCTAGACGGAGATTAAGAGGTAGAGCATTCCAGCTTTTAGCCGCCAGGTATCGGAAGGATCTTCCTCCCATGCGGGCACTTTTCACCCTAGGGACCTTAAGTAAGCCTCCCTGCGAGGAGCGCAGAGCGCGAGATGGTACATACCTGGTGACTAGGTTCTGGAGTGGTGCTGGCACCTTCTTAGCGAGGATACGATGGCAGGTACAGAGGGATTTAAATTCAACTCTGCTCCTCACTGGCAGCCAGTGGAGTGACTGGAGGGCAGCTTTGGAGTCCGATCTTTTTGGGAGTTTTAATAAGAGGCGAGCTGCAGCATTCTGTAGCACCTGAAGTCGATTTATTGCTTTACAGGTAGCTCCCATATAGAGTAGGTTACCGAAGTCCATGCGTGAAGTGACTAGGGCGTGCACCAGCGTTCTGCGGGCGGCCGTAGGGAGGAGAGCTAGGACCTTCCGCAGAATCTTTAAAATGCTGAAGCAGATGCCCGTCACCCTGTTTATCTGTGGTCCGAAAGACAGGTCAGCATCGAGCCAGACCCCGAGATTTCTGACTTCCTGCCGAGGTGTGGGGGCCTCACCTAGACATGGTGGCCACCATGCCGACGTCCAGACAGATGGGTTCCCTCCCACCACGAGCACCTCGGTCTTGTTGCCATTTAATTTCAGGCAATTTGTGGACATCCAGGTTGCTAGATCTTGCATGCAAGCCCTAAAACTGTCCATGGCAAGGCCGGGTGCACGCGAGAGGGAGACAACCAGCTGTGCGTCTTCGGCATAGGATACAATTTGTAATCCGTGCCCCACAGCGATCGGAGCCACTGGGGAGACATAAAGAATGAAAAGGGTTGGGCTCAGGGACGATCCCTGCGGAACGCCCTGACCCAGTCCTATGTCTCGGGAGTAGTGGTCACCTTGACGGACCTGGAAACTTCTCCCAGTTAGGAAGGATTGGATCCATTGGAGTGCGGCTCCAGATATACCTCCATTATTCAGACACTGTAGCAAGGTGGAATGAGCTACAGTGTTGAATGCCGCACTCAGGTCCAATAGGATAAGGGCCATAGTGTGACCCTCATCCACCCCCTGCCGTAGGGACTCCACAGCCATCAGTAGTGCCGATTCCGTGGAATGGCGGGGGCGGAAGCCAAATTGGGTGTCGTGCAGTAAGGCAGCTTTGTCTACAAAATCCATAAGTTGGAGATTAACCGTTTTTTCGGCCACCTTGGCCAGATAAGGTAAGAGAGAGATGGGCCGTAGATTGTCTAATTTATCAAAGCTGATAGTGGGTTTTTTCCTGAGAGGAAGGACCACCGCTTTTTTCCATTCTTTAGGCACTGTCTTTGTATTAAAAGACACGTCCAGTAGATGCCTAATGTAGGGCTCCAGGACCCCCAGGCTATCCACTAGACGTTTAGGTGTGGTAGGGTCCCGTGGAGAACCTGACTTCACAGATCTGCAGATTTTTAGGAGAGCTTCTGGGGGTGGGGTGACAAAATTGGTCAGACTGGGTGAGTTTCCCCGTTCCCTTAGGCTTTCCACAAACTCTATCCCACTCGTGGGTTGAGTTGGGAAGGCCGAGTAAATTCTTGATATTTTCTCGGCGAAAAAATCTGCGATTCTGTCACAAGACTCAGGCGAGCAGTCATCAGGGACAGTGACAGATTTTCCACTAGAAAGAGTTTTGTAGAGCAGAAACAGCTCCTTCGTTGAGTTACCAGCTTCGTTGATCTTGGTCTCATAATGTGTGGCTTTCGACTTTCTGATCAATCCATGGTAGAGTCGCCTCTCTGACAAGTAGGCCTCTCTAGTATCTTTGGAGAAAGCCCTAGGCCATTGCCTTTCTGCTCTCTTCAATAAGGTTTGTGCGTTTCGCAGTTCAATACTGAACCAAGGTGCGGTTTTTTGAACACGGCCACTAGGTTTAGTTTTGGATAAAGGGGCTGTAAGATCTAGTGCATCGTTGATGCGCTTGCAGAGATAGAAGTTAGCCGTATCTGCATCATCCCCCCCGGGGTCACCTTCTTTGGTCAGTTCCTCGCAGAACTTAGACTGGGAGAAGGTGGCCCATTTTCGCCTAAGATGATACAGTGCTGTGGGTTGCAGAGATCTACCTTCAGGAATTTGGATGGTGAAAGGTACCAGGTGATGATCCGACCAGGGGATGGGGGTGGGAGTCGTCGCTTCTACTTCCCCCCAGTTAACAAATATGGGATCTAGCAGGTTTCCTAACTGATGGGTGGGCCCACTTACAATTTGGTTCAGTTGTAAAGCTTCTAATACTTGGCAGAAGTTCTTACTAGCGTTGTCGGACGGGTTATTGAGATGTAGGTTAAGGTCACCGAGTACCATCAATTTATTTTTGCATATCGAGGTCTCTATAATGCTTTCAACCAGACTCTCCTCAAACCTGGCTGAGGGGCCAGGGGGACTGTAAATTAACATGCCTTTCAGTGTGTAGTTGTTATTCACTTTAATCGTGAAACTCCCTGCCTCACTGTCCAGGATAGGCACATGGTCAAGCTGACATCGTAGACTTTCCTGTGCAACTATTGCAATACCCCCTCCTCTACCTGTGGGTCTATCCTGTCTATATATTGTGTATCCCTCTGGGAGTGCCTCTAGGGCATGAGGCGTGGATTCCTCATCTAGCCATGTTTCCGTTAGAAATACCAAGTCCCAATGTTTTTCGGTGAGTCGATCGTATAGATCTAACTTGTGTTTGCGTAAAGAGCGGACATTAATCAGTCCGCATTGTAAGGTATTGTCCGTGGTGACCATACTCCTACCAGGATCATAGGAGAAGTGACAGTGTTCACAGCCTATGTTATCCTCTACTTTTAATTTGTGCTTACACAACTCAGCAGTGCTAGGGCAGAGAGCTAGCAGTTCTAGCTTACTCCACCGTATATGGTTCTCACGAGGGACATGGGGTATAGCCCTAGACCGCGTACGATCGCGGACGGGCGCAGACGGGCTTGCCTTAGGCGCTCCCGCTGCGCTCGTCCGCTGCGCTTGCGTGAGGGGCACATTTATAGGAAAAAAGGAGTGGGCGTGGCCTCTGACACAGCGCTAGAATCCGCTGTAACAGGGTGGCTGGTCAATGAAAATGCAGGGCAAGTGCTCAGGGTGAGTGCGCAATGATTTTAAAATACAGGTAAACACAATACAGATTTAAAAAAATGAGCGAGCAAGTACCTCCGGCTTCCGCCTCAGAGGTCAACAGTATTGAAATTGGCGCGCTATCAGTCAGCGCTTTAACTGGGTCGGGGGCGTGGCCTCTAGAGTGGGCGTGTCCCAGCGTTCGAGCCGCGATGGCGGCCGTGCAATCCTTCCCTGACACAGCGCTAGAATCCGCTGTAACAGGGTAGCTGGCCAATGAAAATGCAGGGCAAGTGCTCAGGGTGAGTGCGCAATGATTTTAAAATACAGGTAAACACAATACAGATTTTAAAAAATGAGCGAGCAAGTACCTCCGGCTTCCGCCTCAGAGGTCAACAGTATTGAAATTGGCGCGCTATCAGTCAGCGCTTTAACTGGGTCGGGGTGGGTGTGGCCTCTAGAGTGGGCGTGTCCCAGCGTTCGAGCCGCGATGGCGGCCGTGCAATCCTTCCCTGACACAGCGCTAGAATCTGCTGTAACAGGGTGGCTAGTCAATGAAAATGCAGGGCAAGTGCTCAGGGTGAGTGCGCAATGATTTTAAAATACAGGTAAACACAATACAGATTTTAAAAAATGAGCGAGCAAGTACCTCCGGCTACCGCCTCAGAGGTCAACAGTATTGAAAGTGGCGCGCTATCAGTCAGCGCTTTAACTGGGTCGGGGTGGGCGTGGCCTCTAGAGTGGGCATGTCCCAGCGTTCGAGCCGCGATGGCAGCCGTGCAATCCTTCCCTGACACAGCGCTAGAATCCGCTGTAACAGGGTAGCTGGTCAATGAAAATGCAGGGCAAGTGCTCAGGGTGAGTGCGCAATGATTTTAAAATACAGGTAAACACAATACAGATTTTAAAAAATGAGCGAGCAAGTACCTCCGGCTTCCGCCTCAGAGGTCAACAGTATTGAAATTGGCGCGCTATCAGTCAGCGCTTTAACTGGGTCGGGGTGGGCGTGGCCTCTAGAGTGGTCGTGTCCCAGCGTTCGAGCCGCGATGGCGGCCGTGCAATCCTTCCCTGACACAGCGCTAGAATCCGCCGTAACAGGGTGGCTGGTCAATAAAAAAATGCAGGGCAAGTGCTCAGGGTGAGTGCGCAATGATTTTAAAATACAGGTAAACACAATACAGATTTTAAAAAATGAGCGAGCAAGTACCTCCGGCTTCCGCCTCAGAGGTCAACAGTATTGAAATTGGCGCGCTATCAGTCAGCGCTTTAACTGGGTCGGGGTGGGCGTGGCCTCCAGAGTGGGCGTGTACCAGCGTTCGAGCCGCGATGGCGGCCGTGCAATCCTTCCCTGACACAGCGCTAGAATCCGCCGTAACAGAGTGGCTGGTCAATGAAAATGCAGGGCAAGTGCTCAGGGTGAGTGCGCAATGATTTTAAAATACAGGTAAACACAATACAGATTTAAAAAAATGAGCGAGCAAGTACCTCCGGCTTCCGCCTCAGAGGTCAACAGTATTGAAAAAAATAATAATAATAAATTACAAAATAAATTATTATTATTACTTAACAACAAATATTAATTAATTGATAATAAATTACTTCACACATTTACCACTGTACATCTCAATTACACAAATATGTATTTAAAGAAATCAATTAATGTATAATTAAATTGCTTCCCACCCTATTCCCCTATAAAACCACAACCCGCTACAAAACAAAAAAATGCAAAATTCTAATTAGAAAAATTAAGAACTGCTAAAAATATAACACATATGTAAAAATACAAACAATTCTTACACAAAAAAACATACATCGCATATATTTAAAACATACTAAAATACATCAAATTAATTCAAAAATCGATATTTTTAACAACTATATTTTTGCAAACAATATTAAACACTTCAATATTTTTTAAATCGATAATAATTACTTTAAGTCAATATTCTTGACCATGATATTCTTGCTGTCGATATTTCTGAACCACAATAGTTCTGACTCAATATTTGTGCAACTCGATATTTTAAACTGCACACTGTTTCAATATACTTCCATGGTTGATCCATGCTGACTCAGCTGTGCTTGAGTTCCTAGATTAACAATAATACATGTTCTTAGTTTGCCATTTTTCTAACTTTTATTTCCATCCTCCAGCAATATTCCCACTGACTCAGGGTTGGACTGGCCTACAGGCAATCAGACAGTGCCTGATGGGCTGGTCTGAAAGGTCAGTGTGTGGGACAGTTTTTGTCTGTTTGTGGGCAGGTTTATACTGTTCATTTCCCTGAAATTTAAGCCAACATTAACTGCAGCAAGCTCAAACCTTTCAAAAGACTTATACAGCATTTCTGTACACGATCAAAACTGTGTTGATTAGCCATCACGGCCACTTTTTTAGCTTTTTAATTCACTAATGGAGTCTAATTAAATTTTGGTGCCCGGTCCAATTTTCGGTCTGGCAGTTCGGGCTGGACTGTTCCCATGAGGCACAGGGTCAGACTGATTTGCTTATGGCCATGTCTGAACTGGGGTGGCAGAGTGGGCTAAAGAACAGTGATGGATTAAACCCAGATCTGTTGACTGGGTGTGAGTGTTTGATTGGTTCAGATGCTCTGTCCATCACCACCCCCTTTTGTACCACTTTGTTCGCCATTAGTTGGCAGGGTATGCTCAGACGTGAGTCCCTTGCTCACTTTGCCACTGGATTCAAGCAAGCCTAGCTGAAGACGGCTGTAATGCCAGAAACCGGTCCAAGGAAGCTTGTTTCCGGTCCAGGGAAGGCGTGGCTTGGCAGTTAGGGCTGGACTGTTCCCATGAGGCACAGGGTCAGACTGATTTGCATATGGCCATGTCTGAACTGGGGTTGCACAGTGGGCTAAAGAACGGTGATGGATTAAACCCAGATCTGTTGACTGGGTGTGAGTGTTTTGATTGGTTCAGATGCTCCGTCCATCACCACCCCCTTTTGTACCGCTTTTTTCGCCATAAGTGGGCAGGGTATGCTCTGACGTGAGTCCCTTGCTCACTTTGCCACTGGATTCAAGCAAGCCTGGCTGGAGACGGCTGTAATGTCAGAAACCGGTCCTAGGAAGCTTGTTTCCGGTCCAGGGAAGGCATGGCTTGGTAGTTCGGGCTGGACTGTTCCCATGAGGCACAGGGTCAGACTGATTTGCATATGGCCATGTCTGAACTGGGGTTGCACAGTGGGCTAAAGAACGGTGATGGATTAAACCCAGATCTGTTGACTGGGTGTGAGTGTTTTGATTGGTTCAGATGCTCCGTCCATCACCACCCCCTTTTGTACCGCTTTTTTCGCCATAAGTGGGCAGGGTATGCTCTGACGTGAGTCCCTTGCTCACTTTGCCACTGGATTCAAGCAAGCCTGGCTGGAGACGGCTGTAATGTCAGAAACCGGTCCTAGGAAGCTTGTTTCCGGTCCAGGGAAGGCATGGCTTGGTAGTTCGGGCTGGACTGTTCCCATGAGGCACAGGGTCAGACTGATTTGCATATGGCCATGTCTGAACTGGGGTGGCAGAGTGGGCTAAAGAACGGTGATGGATT